>NW_022280120.1:342066-343436 GCF_004355925.1 Anarrhichthys ocellatus
TCTCTCTCTCTCTCTCTCTCTCTCTCTCTCTCTCTCTCTCTCTCTCTATAAATATATATTTATTATTTGACTGGCTTCTGTGGTGTTGGTTGTGCATTTCATGCTCCTTTCATCATCTTGTGTGAGGAGATGAATGTACATAACATTAACACATGTAAAGAGAATAAAAGAGAGACACAAAATACATAGAGTGCAGTTTTTTCTCTTGTTATCCAATACTGATGGAAGATAATGTTACTCGGGCTGAAAGCAACATTTCCATCCATCGACATGTTTTTGCAAATGCTTCACAATCAGCCGGGCAAAAGATATATTTTGCTGCTTTCAAACGCCACATTCTGAGCGAGAGGAGACATAAATGCAACACTTACAAGTGAGTCAAACACATTTCAGCGAAATGGGACTTTGCAGTTTTGTAAACATCTCTCTGTGGCGCAATATTATAAATGAATGAACAAGTGGCTCCTTCATCAAAATGACACAGAAATTGTGAATAGAGGGTTAGGGTCGGTACTGCCAGATGTTTATTGCAAACCGAATCTTCACAGATAAATCAAATGACAAAAATGCTATAGTTCTACAGAGGAACTATAATGGGTGACACACACTCTGTATTGTAATGCATATGATAACCGCAACCCACTCAGAATGGATTCACCATCGATATATATTGGCGTTCTGTCATTTCAGTCCGTGAGGGGCTGACTGTGTAATGCTGAGCCACCAGCTTCAGGTATCTGTTTGAAGCCAAGACAATGATTGAGCACAGCTCATCCAGCACTCATGCATTCTGATTATGAGGAGGACTTTAAGAGCTTTAAAGAAAAGCATCACCGCTGTGAAACTGCCGCCGCCTTGCTCCATCCTCACTGTCAGCACAGGTATGTTAGCTATCTCTCACAGCACGGGGGAATGTGCACCATGCACATGTGTGCCATAAATCAGCTCAGTCCCCGGGCTGACAGTCGGGAGGCGGACTGATCGGACCAACGGTGTGGAGAGGCAGGGGGGGTCCGAATCTGCAGTCAATAACGCAGCCTGGGTAAAAAACACCAGGTGATTATAGGGAAGACACGCCTGCTGTGTTCATCTTTACATTTATTCACCACACCACCGTAGAGCATTTCTGATGGCCCCAGGGGATACTATATTTTCTCAATCATATTCCTCTGCCTGGTGAGCTAGTTTAGTTTACATCAGGCTTTGCATTGGTCTACTCGCTACTGTTGAGAAAAGGTTACTGTCATTACATACAGTTGTGTGAAAAAGTGTTTGCCCCCTTCCTGATTTCTTATTTTTTTGCATGTTTGTCACACTTAAATGTTTCAGATCATCAAACAAATTTAAATATTAGACAAAGATAACACAAG
>NW_022280120.1:343836-367214 GCF_004355925.1 Anarrhichthys ocellatus
GGCCACTCCTGGGAAGGTTCACCACTGTTCCATGTTTTCGCCATTTGTGGATAATGGCTCTCACTGTGGTTCGCTGGAGTCCCAAAGCTTTAGAAATGGCTTTGTAACCTTTTCCAGACTGATAGATCTCAATTACTTTGTTTCTCATTTGTTCCTGAATTTCTTTGGATTGCAGCATGATGTCTAGCTTTTGAGGATCTTTTGGTCTACCTCACTTTGTCAGGCAGGTCCTATTTAAGTGATTTCTTGATTGAGAACAGGTGTGGCAGTAATCAGGCCTGGGTGTGGCTAGAGAAATTGAACTCAGCTTTCCAAAGATGTGATAAACCACAGTTAATTTATGTTTTAAACGGGGGGGCAATCACTTTTTCACACAGGGCCATGTAGGTTTGGATTTTTTTTCCCACCTTATTAATAAAAACCTTCATTTAAAAACTGCATTTTGTGTTTACTTGTCTTATCTTTGTCTAATATTTAAATTTGTTTGATGATCTGAAACATTTAAGTGTGACAAACATGCAAAAAAATAAGAAATCAGGAAGGGGGCAAACACTTTTTCACACAACTGTATACCCTTGCTATTGTAGTTGCAATGGCCAAAGGTCATTCCTGGCATTTCTTGGCGGCAATATCAGACACACTCTTTGATGTGGTTTCCAGTCTTTAAGTCCGCTGCCGGACTGGAAAAATGTGTGAAATTATGCCTATTTGAGTGTTAACTGTCCTTAATATAGCCACCAGTACATCTGGGTTCGTGTGGCCTTGGATGGGCATTGATGTACTAGCCAATCAATTTATGCCAGAGCATTCTATTCTTCACCACTGGGTCGGCAAAAGTAGCCACATTAACATATTATCGTGCTATAAAAGTTGGCAATCGTGTTGGCACACAGTGCAGATCCCCATTTCCACATCGACACACAGCAGCATTAGCATTTCTTTGGAGCCATGTTTCGGATGTTGGGTGTTCATCAGCAGTAACTTAACACGACTATTGTACAGCCAAAAGTGAACATGACAGTAAATTAAAGCAGATATCTGAAAGTACAAAGAGGGATGTAGGAGAGAAACTAAACTTCAAACAACAGATTTAGTTAGAAGCTATGAAAGTATTGAGACTTTTCAGAAAGCGTCTTTCTCTCTGGTCTCCTGCACAAACATGAGTTAAGTGTATCGTTAAGGAGGTACGTGGAGCCTAAATACACAGTTTTTAATGTCACTAGGTGGATGTCTTTATATGTATTCTCATGGCATGTATGACTAATATTATATTCTTATTCTTTCAGCTACAGTTCGGCGGTGTGAAACAGATGAATAGGCTTACTTTCATATCTTATAAGAAGGCTGTGCCACAGAGTTTGAATTCTTTATTCATAATGTTAATATTCAAATTTGATGAAGATCAGGCTACATTAATATTGTTAGCATTATACTATTTATAGAATTAGATTCCAGTGGTGGCTGCATGGGATTGTTTTAAACTCGTGTTTTTACAATAATTCCAGAGCAGAGAAGTCTCAAAATCTATTGAAAATAGGAAATTCACAACATGTTTTTATCTAATGAGGTATTCTGCTTCGATCCATATTTGTTGGTGTTTAGCATTTCAAAAACTACATTTTAACTAAAGTAAAAAACAAACTGGTCTCCCTCATGCAAAGGCCTCACCGGCTGTATTGGCGGTCAAGCAGCAATTTAACAGCACCGTACATTACGCTTGTATAACCACAATAAGACAGGCCCTGACATCATTGAGTCAGAACATTAGCACAATCGACACACAAAAGTAAGAAAGTCATGTCTCAAGACTCTACAGAAGTGTGGTGGCTATCCATGCAAAGATGCTGTAGTCATCATTTAGTGATTCCTCCAAAGATGTCGAGAAACAATCGTCAACCTCTTTGCAGAGAGGTCAATGCTATTGAGTTCCCGACACAGAAAGAAAACAACCTTGTGTTCAAGCAGCAGGTGAGCCGCCAGAGGCGACAGTAACACTGAGAGCGAGTGCACCAGCTTCAGTTACAGAGCTTCCACATGCTCATCATGTGCTGAATGCAGAGGGTCATTTTATCGCCATGAAAACTGAGCACAGACTGTAGCGTGCATGTGTCACAGGATGCTGCTACATTGGTCATGCCGTGTGAGTGAGTGAGTGAGTGTGAGAGAGAGAGAGAGAGAGAGAGAGAGAGAGAGAGAGAGAGAGAGAGATAGAGAGCAGTGAGAGCAGTGAGAGCAGTGAGATGAGTGTCTGACAGAGCTGGAGCCTCAAGAAGGCAATTACCATTCTCTGGGGTGATTTCAGCCGAGGCCTGGATCGCCCTGTTTGTTCAGAATTGGATGGTGACATAACATCTGAATCCCAGACCAGTGACACACATAAATGTACAACATAAAACATTCATAGATATGAGAATCAACAATAGACATTATGTATGTGTAAATACAAATACACAACACAAACATAGTTTTGTCTGTCGGACAGATTTCACAAAAAGACAAACTAGAAAAATCATCAACTGACAGACTGGCCACAGAAATGTGCCCAATAAAAAGTAGCAAAGCTTTCCACTACAGGTTGTATCAATCAAGTTTCATAAATCAAAACCGATCAGTGTCGTCTCCCATTCCCTTTAAAAACAAGGTGCGTCTGCACATTTCTATTTAAAAGCTGGATAAGTCAAATTGAAGTGCAGTGAAAATGTTTATTTTGAAAAGCTAAACGCCAACAACTATGGATTTATGCAGAATATTATATTATGTTTCATAAAGACTGAATTTTTACATTAATTACATTAATTTGACAACAAACTGGAGTTGTTGGAAAAGTTTGAATTACACGAGTAGGAAACAACCCTCAGCCATCACTAGAATGCTATTCTACAAATAATAATAATAATAATAATAATAATATTAGTGTAGTCTGATCTTTATCTGTGCAGAAACACCAGGTTTAAATACAATAAATAGAAAGAAAAAGAAACTGCAGCTTTCAAATGTTTAGGTCAATGTTATGGATGAAGCTCACAATCTGTCTCACTGACGGCCTCTTGTTGAAATACTGCTGCTGTGCCAGGACCTTCCCCAGGGTGCAGGATGCATCCCAAGATATTTGACATGTCCTCACTCACAAGTCATTCTGGTCCGCCATCTCAAAGGCCGTCTCAAGGCTCTTATTTCTGCTCTGAGGATCGAGGAGCGAGGAGGGAGCTGTGAGCGAGGATACAGAGGAGCCGTCATGGAAGTCACTCCCCCCTCATTGGATATCAGTTATTGATCGGACGCTGTAGCTGATTGGACTGATCGGATTCATCTCAACATCACCGGAGACTCCCTTTAGTATTTGAATTGTTTTCTGATTTACCATTTGGTAAAAAATATATGTAACAAAAAGGACCAACAACAACTCTGTTATTTCCATGAGCTTTTATTATGGATACAGTTAAAGTCAGAGAGTGTGAGATTCTGTCAGCAAGAAGCACTTTTTAAATCATTTATTATCATTTCATTCAGTCACAGACGTTGATAATTGACAATTTCAATTTTCTACAAAACATTTGGGCTAATAAATCATTTCCACAAGACACTATAATCATATTCTGGGTTATTAATGAATGAATTCACAATCAGAATATCAATAAATACAAACACAAATATCAAATGAATAATTTAAACTTAATCTGCCACTAGAAATGGACACAGTATTCAGTACACATACAGAATGTTTGTTATTGTTAGACAGGTAACAGGCTATAGAGGGAAAACCTTTATTAGTTAGTATTACAAGTATTATTAATACAGCGCACATGTGTGCAGACACAAACTCCATCTGATCCAGATGTGATCAGCTGCTTCCATCGCGAGAAACTCTAAAATTTCCTCGTTTCTTCTTTGCTCGCATGGTTTCCTCCATCTCATGCATAAGATGCAAATGAGGGAAACGTGGACGCAATTAAGGAGACTTGGGATGCACCCAATGAAACAGGAGAAACACAGAATACACAAGGAGAGCAGGGTGATTAGACACAGGTGAAAGATATCAGGAAGGGGCAGACAAACACAAAGGCAGGAAACTAAAGGCAGAATAGACACAAAGGGTGAGTATATCAAAATAATTCAGGAAACAAACTACAAAACAACCCTTGGACCATGAGATTTTGGGAAAAACACTTTTTGTTGAGGTAGATGAGAAGACTGACATGAATGTTGTTCCTGTGTGTTAAGTATAAAGATAGAGTGGGGAGGTGACTAACTTAGCTTAGCATGAGCAGGGGGGAAGCGGTTAGTCTTCATGCTAAGCCAATCGCCTGCCAGCTTTAGCTCGATAGTTAACACTCTGGAGTGGTATCAATCTAACTATTGGCAATAATAATAATCCCAAAATGTCCGTTATTTTAGCAAAAAAAAAGAGCTCCATCCGAAATGCTAATGCTGTGACGCAAGGGGAGCGCGATGGAAGCCTGCTATCTGAGAGAATACATTAACAGCAACTATTGTCATCGTGGCCTCACAAAACAAGGCCACCATACACTCATTGAATAAAAGCAGTCACCAAACACTGGAAGAGAAACCCAGCAATAAAGGACCATGAAGTTCCTCGGCCCCTGATGCTTTGGACGTCAGCTGTTTGAAGTGAGATTTCAGGAACTCCTCCTCAATCTTCCAACAGAGAAAAGTAAGATGAATGAACTTGAAGTGCAGTCAGCTTTTACCAACTATGTTCAGTCAGTCACTTCTGACAAATTGTGACAAATCTATCAGATGATATATCTGTATAGATATCAGAAGTGTCCCAGAAGTGTCACCTGCACTCCAATAAATTAATCTCCCTCCCAAACATAGACATTAATACACCCATAGTTTTGTGGGCTGCGGTTTTGAAGCCTCCAGTTCAGCATTTTGGCTGTCGCCAGCTTGTTTTTTTGCAACTAGATGTGACACGAGAGGGTGGAGCTAAGTACAACTGAATGCTGAATAAGATATTTATAGACGACCAAAATGTTACAATTAACTTTCATGAACTGGAAACACACTGTGAAGTTCCAAGACGAAAACACGGACAACTCCCAGACCGGACAACGGCATGTTAGCGACCTGTCAATCACAAGTTTTCCCTGCCCTAAAGCATACTCTGCTTTATGGTCTGTTTGACTCTAAATGGACCATAATTTACTAAATGAACATCATGCTGTATTGCAGGAGACTTGGAACTAGAGATTGAGACCATAAACTCATGTTTACAATGTTTACTGAGGTAATAAATCAAGAGAAAAGTAGAGTCATTTTCTCATAGACTTCTATACAACCAGACTTCTTTTTGCAACTAGAAGAGTCGCCCTCTGCTGGCCATTAGAGAGAATGCATTGGTTTCACTTGTCAGAACCAAAGGTTGCCACCTGCTTCCAGAGAGAAAAAGACACCCTATTTAAGCCCAATGGGATATTTCCAATGGATTTTGGATTATTGCACAAAATATGCTCTGTGGCAAACAAAGGTTTATGATACTTTACACTTTTTTTCAGCAAGATAATCTTTACAATTTTTTTCCATAACTACTACTACTGTTTGCCTATAAACCAACCACACCAAGAGTGCAAATATAAACAACGAGGCCGTTAAGGTCGACAAGTCGGTGTGATGAGGTTTAGTAGTCTCATTTAGCCACTTGTTAGCAACCGCCTTTTTTAAGACACGAGACAGAGTCCAGAGAGGCGTTTCTACTGACGAAAAAAGAACATTGACTTTGAGACGAGGAAACCGTGAAATGCAAAAATGCTGACTTGTTTCTGGTTTCTAGTTACAGACTTCGTAAGCATGTATACAGCTCCTAATATTAATTCAGATCCAAATTCTTCCTATTCAACAAAAACAAAGGGCAGCGCATTGGTTCATACAGCACCATGTAAGCCTCCTAAGAAAGCAGTAAGTGCTGAAATTGGTGCTAATTAATCCCATTGTCGAGATTGTCTCAACACCTTGTCAGGCTACACTAAAGGGGATTAGATACGCTGCAGATAGAAGGAAATCACACAATATTTTCAAGCACCCTTCACAGATCAATACTGATTCACACACAGGCAGCCAAAGAAAGAGATACAGTTGGAAGAGGAAGAAGCAGATAGAGACGGTAAGCTTTCTACTCTTAAGGCCTATATGCGTCATCTCTACGGAATGACAGACGAACTACTAAACTGGAGCTAATCCTGTGTATGTTCTTTAAGGTGTTGTGCATGAAAAGGGCTCCGTTACACCAAGTCAACAGATTCTATGAAGTTCTTAAGTGAAACAACAAGACAACACAGTACAGTAACTGTCCCCCCTGTACCATTATAGTAAGAGATGACACTTTTTCTTTTACCTGGTTTTTATCATTTGAAGAGTGAAGTTGAATTTCAGTTTTGTCTAATAATACCCAAATCAGTTATTTCTTCGTGAGCTCTTTGTGGCCATACAAGTAGAGAATTAAACACACAGGGAGGAGTGAAGTGCTGCATAACCTGCTTCCATCGATCCATCCAACCAACCTACCAACCAACCAGCCAGCCTGCAACCAACCAACCAACTAACCGGCCAACAGGCTAAGCAGGTTTTTCCAGACATCCCTCTCCACCAACAAACATGTACCAGCTCTTCCAATGGAATGGTTCCCAGGCAGGACAAGATATATAATCCTTCCTGCGGGTTTTTGGTCTACACCGGGACTGCCTACCAGTTGGGCGTGCACAGAAAACCTCTAAAGGGAGGCGTCCTGATCAGATGCCCGAACCATCTCAGCTGGCCCCTATCGACGTAAAGGCCCTGAGCTCCCTCCGGATGTCTGAGCTCCTCAACCAATACCTCTATGGCTGAGCCCAGCCACCCTACGAAGGAAGCTCATTTTGGTTGCTTGTATCTGCGATACTACCCAAAGCTCATGACCATAGGGTTGGGACGTAGAAGGGCTGGTAAATCGAGAGCTTTGCCCTCACTGCTGACTCCACAACGCAACCGTCTGTCAATCTCACACTCCACTTTACCCTCACTCCTAGACAAGACCCCGAGATACTTGAACTCCTTCGCTTGAGGTAGGCACTCCGTCCCCACCTGGAGGGAGCAATCCACCGGTTTCGCTTCTCGCTTGGGGCGGGGACTCACTCCCAACCTTGAGAGAGTAATTCATGTAGTGCTGACGATGCAGCATGACAGACCATCCATATGACTTCATGATTACAGCAGTTGGTTTGCTTTGTGTAGTGAAACCACAAAGAACAGACCCAAGCGCTGACAGATAGGTGCAAAGAGTAAAGTCCTTCAACAAAAAGGTATTGGAGGGAGTGGGAGTCCAGGGAGCGATTGCCATAAAAGTTAAAAGGTTGCTGTGGGATAGCAGGGAAGTTCATGTGGCGGGTTGGAATTGATGATCCTCGAGTAGTCGGACACGGAATAAACACGAGAGCTTGAAGTACACGAGGAGGATACGAGTTGGGCTGTGTTTACCACAGGAGAGTTGAAAACAATATGGCCAAGACTGGTGGGAGAGTAGATTTTGTGCCTCCTCGATTCCTTTCCTCTCTTCCACACCTCACCCATGGGTGATGCGAGCGAAAGAGGCCAGGAAGAGACGAGAGGAAAGAGGAGTCGAGGCAATTAGCGCATTTAACAAATGAGACATCCTCACCTCGGACAGTCATTTTAAAGTGATGATAGTTTAACAAGGAAGTATGGCACAGCTGATCAGCTGGCCTTTAGTTGTATTTTATGATCTCCGTCTGATGAGGCTAACAGTGTTCATGACAACTTTTATATTTACAATTAATTCAATACACAACAGGGCAAAATGTGACAAGAACGATCGGATGTCATGCATTTTTTTTATTTAACACACAGGCTTTTAAAGACTTTATATATTTTATTGTGTGAAGCACTACAAATGAAAAGTGACATATTATATATGACTGAGTGATACATATTATATACACAAACACAGTCCTGTCTTTCTATGGGACAACATGAAATACAGTTAATTAGTGCTGAATTTAAGAGAATATTCTTGTTAAGTTAATAATTTCATGTCCGCAGCTGTTTGACAAACATCATGTCATGCTATAGCAGTTGAATTGGATGAAGCCTACATTCAATACAAACAAATGTATCAGGTGAATGTGGCTTACGAGGAGCTACACAACACTGTGAACGGCTAAATTAAATACAATTGAATGAATAGAATAGAACATTTGAGCAAACTCAATATTTATGAACAGTAGAGTCTGACTGTGGTTTGAGATCATTACAGATGTGTGTCACGTCTCTTTTATTTATTCATGTGTGCCGAAAACACTTCCGCAAAGGATACAGCAGTGTCTCCTCGCTCATAGCTCCTGCGGCAAGCGTGCTCGGTCCTCGAGATGCATTTAAAGAATTCGGACGTCTGTTAAGATGAAGCGCTAGGATCGAAGCCGGAGCAGTGAGGAGCGAGGAATTCGAGGAGGCACAAAATTGGGAAATGAGAAAGACCCTTTGAAAAAACACTAGGAAAGCTTGAGTTATGGCGTGACCATAACAGTTTGGAAAAAGTAAATATGAACATGAAATATCCAGAACTAAGGGCAACAATATATTTTTGTTTGGTCTGGACCAAGTCAACTACACTACAGGTGTGAAAGCTGGTGAATTTCAGAATTGAACTCTTTTTTAGTGAAAGGTTTCGTCAAATTTGCTGTTACCTTTAGCCTGTTTTCTCTTGTGCAATTCTAATACAATGTTTTTAATTGCCAGGGAAAGGACTGCTGAGCCCACTTGTGCACACTGTAACTCAGACGGTTAAACCCAATCATTCTTGCGGGTCTCCCAGTATAATCAAAGCCTTCCACTGCGGACCACTGAGCAGCTCTTATTGACCAACAGGACACTTTGGGGCTTTGCTAACAGCTGCTAAGGAGGGGGAAAGGTGCTTCTTACTCCTGCTGTCCACATAGGTTAAGTGTAAAGAAAATATTCTGTGTTGGTGAGAGGCAATTTGATTTTCTAAGAGAGACATTAGGGGACACCATTAGGGTCGGTATAATCCAATAAAGTTTGCAAATCAACAGCGGGCTTCCAGGGGAGAGCAGGAACGAAAGTTGTTCTGATTTGCCATTACATCCCCAGCTGATAGTAACACACAAACACACGCACAGGCTCATTTAATTCATTACTAGAGGCTCGACAGAACAGGGTCTCACTCCGCATTTGCAAATACTGTGGTGTTGTTTAATGGTGTCGAACTGAACCACGGCACAATGTGCAAACAGCTAATGGCTAAAGCAGCATGTCGTCCTCTAAAATGTGATGACATAAAGAGATTGAATTTGTACCTCTTCTTGCGTTCTGATTGCAGGATGCTCATTTCCTGGCAGACCTCCATTGGTGATTCATCACTATAAGCGGATGATTATAACTTTTTTGTTAATATATTTTTCGCGCCCATTACCATCTAATCGACACAAGTATATTCATCACATAAAAATAAAGTCAAAGGGAAATCTTTGCCATTTACTCAAATTTCTGCCTTTTCCCTTTGGCTTTGCCGTTTTTTCGGCTGGGTCCGTGTCACTTGAGCGTGGCTGCATTCGCCTACCGTAGATTTGAAATGTCTTTTCACATGTTTCATGTATTAAAAAGACCCAAATTTAACACTGTAAGTGGACTACTTTATTACTATAAGCTTATTTAAACCGCAGTATTCTGTACCAAACTCTTTCATGCATATAAGCTGTCGATCACTGTCCATGATCACCTCAAGCGGTTTCAAACCAATTGGTGCCACTTCCCCATGTTCATTCATAAAGAACTGCACAGCATATATACTGTGACTAGCAGTACAGTTGGTTCCATACAGAGACACCCTCCAGTCGTGAGAGTTGCATTGCGGTGTGAAGATGCAGTCAAACTCCCAGCTTGCGGCCCAGTGTTACTGCTGCTGACCAGCTGACGTCCTGCTGAGGCTCCTCGCTTCAGCCAGACCCCCTGCCTCTCCCTGCACGCGTACATACAGCGCATCAGGCCTCTGATGAGCCACCGCGTAACAAAGCAATAAAATCAATTAAGAGTGAGGATGCATGGCAGGCGGATCTCGTTCCAGGTTTGAGCCCCCGTTTCTCTCTCTGGCCTATTGATTTTACTCAGCACAGGAGGCATTCCTCCCCTGCTTATCAGACAGCACGAGGTTAACATGATGGTCTAAGAATGACTAAATCCAATGCACCATTAGCATTAGTCTACATTAGGTATAGAGGCCAACAAAAAGAGAACTTATATGTCTGTTAAAAAAAACAATAAACCATTACACGACAAATTATTACCAAACTATTTGCTGCTTATTAGGACTGCGCCAAGCAAACTCAATATTGCAATTTTGTGTTGATATTCCTGCCAGCAGAGAAGTACTTGACATAAAGGGCGGGTCCAGTTTGTCACGGGCTGTGAGTGTGGACCCAAATGCAGGCACGGACCAGGGATTATAGGTGAAAGGTTTATTTACAGGAAACCAAGGGGGGGGGGGAATGACCAGAGCACTGTGGGAAAGTCCAGGGAGGGTAAGGGTGGAATCCAGGCAGGAGGAGGTAGGGCAGGGCAGGCAGACTGGGGAACCGGGAGGATGGAAAAACTGCAGGAACAGAGAGACAGGGTTAAAGCGCTGAAACAACACTTGAGGAAAACTCTGAATTAACTTCAAACAGAGCGGCCAAGAACTACTAGCTACCGCGTGAGCTGTAAACAACGATCTGGCGAAGAGTGGATGAAGAACCGGGGTAGATATACTGTTGGGTTGATGGAGTGCAGCTGGCTTGCCTGGCCTCAACGAAGCAGGTAACTTGAGTTTCATGGCTGAAGGGTTAATAATAGAGTCTCTCAAAGGGCCCAATGTAACGGGGCGTAAGCTTCTTAGAAGAAGTCTGTAATGGAATATCCCTTGAAGATAACCAAACCCTCTGACCTGGCAGGTACCTTGGTGCCGGGGTCCGATGCCGGTCTGCAATGCGCTGGTTGCGTTCCGCTGATCGTAGCAAAGCCAAGCGTGCCTCCTTCCACACCCTGCGACAACGGCGAAGATGGGCCTGGACTGAGGGTACTGCAACCTCCTCCTCGTGGACTGGGAACAGAGGTGGCTGATACCCTAAGGAACATTCAAACGGTGATAACCCTGTAGCAGCACTTGACAAAGAGTTATGGGCATATTCTACCCAGGGAAGATGCTCACACCAGGACGAGGGATTCCGGGCTGTGACACACCGCAGCGTCGCTCCAAGGTCTTGGTTGGCCCGCTCCACCTGTCCATTAGTTTGTGGATGATAACCGGACGAGAGACTGACAGATGCCCCAATAGCCTTACAGAAAGCCCTCCATACCTGGGATGTAAATTGTGGTCCACGATCGGATACGATGTCAGATGGGATCCATGGAGCCGGACAACATTGTGAACTAAGAGGCTGGCAGTCTCCGCGGCTGTTGGAAGTTTAGGTAGGGGCACAAAATGTACAGTCTTAGAAAATCTGTCAACGATAGTGAGGATGGTCGTTTTACCCTGAGACGGTGGAAGTCCGGTGACAAAGTCAAGGCCAATGTGGCTCCAAGGTTGCCGTGGGACAGGAAGGGGGCGAAGTAGTCCGGTGGAAGGCTGGTGAGAGGACTTACTACGAGCACACACACCACGCAAGCCCGTACGAAGGAGCGTGTGTCCGACTCCATGGATGACCACCAGAATCGCTGCCTTAGGAGAGATAACGTGTGATTAATACCAGGATGACAGGCGAACCGTGAGGTGTGTACCCACTGGAGAACCTGTGAGCGGACCGGCTCTGGCACGAACAGACAGTCCTGAGGCCCCCCACCAGGATCCGGCATGGTTCTCTGGGCCTCTCTAACCAGGGACTCAATCTCCCAACCCACTGCTGCCACAATGCATGATGAAGGAAGTATGGACTCTGGGTCGGGGGGTTGGTGGTCAGACATGAATGCCCTGGAAAGGGCATCGGGCTTAAGGTTCTTGGAACCGGGTCGGTAGGTGAGCGTGAAGTCCAATCGACCGAAGAACAACGCCCACTGGGCTTGGCGGGAATTGAGGCGCTTGGCAGTCTGGATATAGGCCAGGTTCTTGTGATCTGTCCACACAATGAATGGTTGTTCCGTCCCCTCCAGCCAGTGTCTCCACTCCTCCAGGGCAAGTTTCACTGCCAACAGTTCCCGGTTGCCAACATCATAATTCCGCTCCGCAGGGGACAAACGGCGGGAGAGGAAGGCACAAGGATGGAGCTTCTTATCTGCAGCCGAGCGCTGGGACAAGACGGCCCCCATTCCCGAGTCCGAAGTGTCTACCTCCACGATGAATTGACGTGTGGGATCCGGATGAACGAGGACAGGCGCCGTAGTAAAGCGTCTCTTCAGTTCAGCAAAAGCGGCATCTGCTGTGGAGGTCCAAGAGAAGGAGTTTCTGGGAGACGTGAGCTGGGTCAGAGGTGCCGCCACTCTGCTGTAGTCGCGGATAAACCTCCTGTAAAAATTGGCAAACCCCAGGAACCGCTGGAGCTGCTTGAGGGAGGTGGGTCTGGGCCACTCTGCTACTGCCTGAGTCTTCCTTGGGTCCGTCCTCGATGATGTACCCCAGGAACTCCACCGAAGCCACGTGAAAGTCACACTTCTCCGCTTTAACATAGAGCTTGTTCTCCAGTCGCCGCTGGAGAACCTGTCTCACGTGCCGAATGTGTTCCTCAGTGTTCCGGGAGAAGATTAAGATGTCATCTATATAAACAAAAACAGATCGGTTTAGGAAATCGCGAAGGACATCATTAACAAGAGCCTGGAAAACTGCAGGGGCATTAGTCAGCCAAAAGGCATAACCAGGTACTCAAAGTGACCCAGGGGGTCCGGAAAGCAGTCTTCCACTCATCTCCCTCCTTGATACGGACCAGGTGATATGCATTTCGGAGGTCGAGTTTTGAGAAGATGGTGGCTCCCTGTAGTGGTTCGAAAGCTGAGTTTATAAGGGGAAGAGGATACTTGTTTTTAACTGTTATGTTATTCAACCCCCGGTAGTCAATACAGGGACGGAGGGTACTGTCCTTCTTGGACACAAAGAAAAACCCAGCACCAACCAGGGAGGATGACGGCCTAATTATACCTGCAGCTAGAGAGTCTCGTATGCAAGTCTCCATGGACTCCCGCTCCGGGCGAGACAGGTTGTACAACCGACTAGCGGGTAAAGGAGCACCAGGCAGCAGGTCAATGGGACAATCATAGGGTCGGTGCGGGGGTAGAGAGAGAGCCTGCTTCTTGCTGAAAGCCTCCTTTAGATCCTGATACATCGAGGGAACAGCTGACAGATCCAGGGGTTCGGTGGCAAGCGCGGGGGCATCGCCTTCTGTTGGAGCTCTGAACCCTACTCCAGCTCTGAACCCTACTCTTCGACCAATCAATCTGGGGATTGTGGAGCCTTAACCAGGTCTGACCGAGAATCAAGGGGGTGTGAGGGGAGGATATGATATGGAGCTGAATGAACTCGTGGTGATTACCCGACAACACCAAGTGCAGTGGTTCCGTGACATGGCTAACATGAGCGAGAAGCCTCCCATTTAGAGCGTAGGCCCGGAGGGGAGTGTTTAGTGGCTGGATGGAGATTCCGGCTTGGGAAACCAGGCCTGAGTCGATGAAGCTCTCATCCGCTCATGAATCCTCTAAGGCACGTAGGGGAAGCGATTGTTGGTTCCACATGAGGGTAGCCTCAAGCTGCATTCTGGTCTGTGGGACTGAAGAGGGAGTAGTTTGGCTCACCAGTATCCCCACCTCTACTGACGAGCCTCCTCTTTTGGCCGCTGGGGGCAGGAGGCCAGGAAATGACCAGCCTGGCCACAATAAATGCACACTCCTGCTCTGATCCTGCGGAGGCACTCCTCTGCAGAAAGGCGTGCTCTGCCCAGCTGCATGGGTTCCTCTGCTGGAGAGCAGGGAACAGGAACAGGGGCAAACTCGAAGCTGGCCCAAGGCTGGTTCTCACGGGAGGGGGAGGGGAAGAGGCTGAGTAAGGGAATGGCATACTAAGAGGGCAGCTAGGTCTCTCTCTCTCCTAATCTCACGGAAGCGACTCTCTAGTCTGAAGGGCAATTAGGGCATCAAGACTCTCCGAGTCATCCCTAATTACTAATTCCTCTCTCACAGGGCTATTAAGCCCTCTGAGAAAGACCCCCTGGAGAGATATGTCGCTCCACCCTGAACCCTGGGCAATAGTCCTAAAGTCTATGGAAAACTCTGCTACACTACGAGAGCCCTGACGTAGGGAAAGTAGGCGTGAAGAAACGTCCTTACCGCTAATGGGGTGATCAAAAACCCTACACATCTCATCAGAAAAGCTCTGGTAGGAGGAGTTAGCCGACGACTGACTGTCCCATACACTGGTAGCCCAGGCTAGTGCCCTCCCGGTAAGTGACCCCATAACAAAAGCAACCTTTGCACTCTCTGATAAATACCTAGAGGGTTGCTGATCAAACACTAAGGAGCGCTGCATTAAAAAGGACTTGCATGTGCCCAGTTCACCAGTGTAACGTTCTGGCGCAGGGACGTGTGGCTCCCGGGGGCAGAAGGCGAGCTGGGTGGGGGTTTGAGAAGGAACTGGAGGAGCTGCAGGAGCTTCCGGGGCAGGAGGGGAAAGCAGTGTGGAAACCTGCTCGAGCTGATGTCCAATCCGACTCACGTCAGTGGAAAGGGAACGGAGTGACTCCACCACGGTCCGGAGAAGTTGGTCATGCTGACCCACGAGAGCACCTTGTGTGGCGAGAGCCTGACGGAGGGAATCGGAGTCTGCTGGGTCCATGCTGGCCAGATCGTTCTGTCACGGGCTGCGAGTGTGGACCCAAATGCAGGCACGGACCAGGGATTATAGGTGAAAGGTTTATTTACAGGAAACCAAGGAGGGGGAATGACCAGAGCACCGTGGGAAAGTCCAGGGAGGGTGAGGGTGGAATCCAGGCAGGAGGAGGTAGAGCAGGGCAGGCAGACTGGGGAACCGGGAGGATGGAAAAACTGCAGGAACAGAGAGACAGGGTTAAAGCACTGAAACAACACTTGAGGAAAACTCTGAATTAACTTCAAACAGAGCGGCCAAGAACTACTAGCTACCGCGTGAGCTGTAAACAACGATCTGGCGAAGAGTGGATGAAGAACCGGGGTAGATATACTGTTGGGTTGATGAGTTGATGGAGTGCAGCTGGCTTGACTGGGCAGGTGAGGTGAGTTGTAATTAGGAAGCCGGGAGGAGACCAGGTCGAAGCCCTGCCCATAAGATACATGCACGGGACAAGCAGGAGGCACGGCCTGGCCGTGACACAGTTATTTATTTAGGTCTCTATATCAATCTATAGCTTCCCAGTAGTGTTACTAATTGTACGGAAATCCGAACATTCATAACTTCGTCGAAAGTGTTCGCTACTTAGCTGGCTAGCTAGCAAGAGCAATTGACAGATTACACACTAAATGTGTGCCCACATTACCATCGCTGGCAACAAATTGGGGCAAAGCCAAGTGATGCTGATTTTATGTAGCATTCAGGATTACTGAGGATTTTTTGCAGTGGGGTCGTATGAGGTAGTAACTTAGATGGTGGTCACCACGCTCCCAGTTTGGAGAAGCAGACAGGACTACTGGTGGCACAGAAAAGTACCTCAAATTTGTCCAAATGGTCAAAAGAAATTGCAGGTTTAGGTATTCTAAAGCGGATATAGATGCAAAAGGGACTTACATTATTAAAAAAACTGATACCTCTTTGTTTCCTTTTAACATTGTGTGTGAAGAAGAAACAGTTTTGTCGTTATGCTAAATACGTCAATGTATTGTGCTGCAGGGTTATCTACCGCCAACAAGTGAGGTTCAGCCCAGAGCGAAGAAAAAGAGCTGCACTGAGGGCTCTGCAACAATACATCCATGATCCGTGTGCAGTTTGTTTATTGGATTGAATCCAAAATGACAGAAAAGAGAAAACGACTCGCAACCTCGCCTCGTCCTCTTCGCCGCCAGGAGGCTGTTTTGCTGGGAGTAGAGCGTGCAGCATCTCCAGGAGACATAACCGCAGTTAGCAGTAAGCTTGAATTCAACCAGCGCAAAATCCAGCCCTGGGGGGTCTGATCTCGGGGGACTGTGCTGACTTTCCGCCTGATCAGCAAACATTCTGTTGCTGCCGTTACAGGTTAGCCCCAGCGCTCTTTCGGGTTTGTGCTCCCTGAATGTGAGTTGCTACGACCACTGACTGGGTGTCCATCTTCCAGAGCTGAGGAGTGCTGACCCCTGTCCTTCTCGTGGGTTGGTCTCCTGGCCATTGGGAGGACAAGATGAAGGTCCACCCATTTATATCTGCTTATCTGGGAGTGGGTCGCGGTGGCAGCAGGTTTTGGAGGTTAATCCAGATATCACTCTACCCAGCTACGCAATCCAGTTCTTCCTTGGGAACCCCAAGGCCCACCGCTCTGGTCTGCCACTCCACGGGTCCAGAACCTTAATAATCTCATGGTGAATCCCATCCACCCCTGGAGCCTTGCCGCCATGGAGCTTTTTGACTACCTCAACGACCTCTGCAAGGAATAAAGATTGGTTTTCCCCTCCGAGCCTTCAAACTATGCCTCATACACGGAGGATGTGTTGGTAGGTTCAGGAGTTCCTCAAAGTGCTCTTTCCACTGCTCGACAATATTCCCAGTCTGGGTCTGCCGTTCTCGTCTCCTGCTGATCACAGCCTGAGCTAACGGTTTTCTCGTTTCTGACATAGTATTGAATCCAATCAACAAACTAAACGTACACAGACCATACAGCCCCCGATTAGTAGTGCAAACAAAGAGATGTTTAACGTAAACTAAATGCCGAATCAACACACCGTCACCATTTTGGTTTTTTTGGAAGTGACACACAAAGATACAGGAGATGAATGAAGACATAGGCGAATGAAGCTGAATGAAGACATAGGCGAAGAAAAATATTTCGATTAGACTGAGAACTGAAAACACAATATGAAAGGGATAAATTTGCCCTGCTTTTAGGTCTATTTGACTCTAAATGGACCATAATTTATTAAATGAACATCATGCTGTATTGAAGAAGACTCAAAACTAGAAATTGAGACCATAAACTCATGTTTACAATGTTTACTGAGGTAATAAATCCCGTGAGGTGAAGAGTCATTTTGTCATAGAACTCTTACAATAATTCCGTCAAGACTCTTACAATCAGACATATTTTTGCAACCAAAGAAGTCGCCCCCTGATGGCAATAGTCAGAATGCAAGATTGCAGCACTTGTGCATTGGCTTCACTTTTCAGACCCGGATGTTGCAACCTGGTGCTGGAGCAGACAGTACTGCTTGTGCCAGGCTTTTTTAAGATGGTGTCTCTATGTTGTGGATACCAGAAACCTGAAGGCTTCTTCAGCTGACACAGTGTTGTCCAGTATGGTGATGGGAAGGCAAGGTCTCTCCATTTCTAAAAGTATTCAGGTCCAGGTTCATCTAATTACTTCAGCTGTTCAACCTCCTGACGTACATGGACTCATCACTCAACATCCCAGATGAGGGTGATCAGCGCCGTGGCATCAAGTTTAACGAACAGGTCCCCTGAGGTGCAGGAGAGGCAGAAGAGCAGTGGTGTGAGCACACATCCCTGGGGGGCGCCAGTGCTGATTGTCCAGGTGCTGGATGTGATTTTCCCCCAGCCTCACCTGCTGCCTACGGTCTATCGGGAAGTTTGTGATTCACTGATACGTTTGGGCTGGAACAGTGGGTGAAGACAGAGTATTTTAATTTCATTTGTGTAAAATATTTATTTTTATCAGTTTGTTTGCCACATGTTCATCAAACTTGCTGTGTTTCATCTTAGTTTACCGTGACTAGCAAAAGAAACAATGAAAGGTTTGACAAAAAAAAGGTGTTGAATACATTTGATGAATAAATATAAGTTGTTAACAAAGTTTCAATGCTCTCTGACAACAAATGTCCTATTTACACAACTTGAGGATTACACAAAATCCGGACTTTCATTGCCATATTTCCCCTCTTGTTTGTTTGTTGGCCCTTGCTCCAGATGGCCAGTCAGCCTGAGGTTAACGGCCTGTCAGTCGGGATGGAGGGGGTGGCTGTGATGAGCAAAGGTGATTATAGACTATATGAGTGACTGCAGTAGAATGAAAAACCAATAAGATGTATTAAAATACAATATAACTGTCAAAATGAATGCAATCAAGAGAACGTATCAGCCTTAACGTTATTTCCATACTGGTACATGTAGAAGTAGAGACAATGGCTGTAAGAGAGAAAGCATTACTTTACATAATTTCCTGTTTGATCATTTATCTTTCTTCAGTTTTGTAATGGATGGTGATCGCTCCCCCACCACCTCCTCTTTTGTATGATCACCATTTCAAAGGTCCTACTCAATGCATCCGTTTTTAATCACTGAAATAGGTCGACAACAAGTTTTTCATTTCACAAGCTTGAGATGCCAAGACAGCACTACGACATAAATCTGATATATACAGTATATGCGATCTTGCAGGTATGCATGGGAATACTATTCAAATTCAATCAATCAATACAGATTTCTTGATATACTGTAGCACCTTTCAAACAAATCAAATGCAATTCAAAGTGCTTTACAAAGGATTGACACAAACAAACAGGATGTTATAAAAGAAAAACAAGACGAAAATGGAGTGGAGATGAAGACACAACAAATTAAGTTAAGAAAATGATTTAATTTCACCTCTGACATTATCAGAGATTATCATGGAAAAGCGTATAAATAGCTCATGATCTTAAAACCACTTCAGTGCATCATCCCCGCACAAGCTCATCAGGGTTTGTTTGACCTATCCACCCCGTCCTCCTCCCGATGCGGACTTTGTCATTCTTTGTACTACGTCACCTAAATTCTGGAGCAGTTGGCTCTGTGCATCAGATAATGCCATGGATGGTTTTACCGTGGTTACTCTAAACAAACGCTAAAGTGGGCCCTTGCATATAGGTATCAGACGCCGAAGGCCGAGACAAGACGTCAGTATTTTGACCCCCTTGTGAATGAGACCAGGCTGGTGGATCATCTGGTACGAGACTCAAGGGAGGTAGAGTTGGGGAAAGCCGCACTGACAAATCACTGTCCCTCCCACTGAATCTGGAGTATTTCAGGGAGTGCGCATTGAAAAAAAAAGAGTAATGAATGGAGCAAATGGAAGGCACCCTTGCGCAGGAAGTAACAGTGTAGTAGCTGAATTGGGGCAAATACTCTTTGTAAGATAATCAAGTAACTTTTTGGGGCAGAATCACGGGTTAATAACACCTTTTTCCAAACCTACAATTAGTTTTGTGGTTGAAGATCAAGGCAAGTACCATCAAGTGGTTCGAGTTTAAGACCTACTTTCCAGGTATTTGACATCATAGTGTAAATGATGCTAATTAATCAGGTGGTTTATGTTGCATTTTGATCATTTTCTATTTGTGGCAGCAACAATAATGTTATTCTACAACATGACAATTTTGTAAACAAGAAATATCGGCAGAATCCATTTGGGTCTGGGAGTCAGCCAGTACTTTATTTACATTTAAGATTATATTCCTTTTCAGTTTTGGGCAGCAGCTGAGCTTGGAGGTATCCAGAGCAACACACATTATTTTTAAATGAGTTTTTCTCACTGCATGGCTTCAGTGTAAAACTACTTACTGCCTGTACTTACTTAATGTACAAGCTCTGCAGGCTCATATTTCACTTGGTTGGAAGATCACCACAGGTTGCTGCGAAAATGGCACTGAAAAATAAAACACATGCATTAAAAACATTATATTTTTTTGCATTCTGATATGTGTTAATTAAAATCATTTTTAATGCCTGTGTTATATTTTGTGAGTGGAACCATGTTTCCTTTTTTAACGGCAAATCTAGTTTTCTATCCCAGGTCAATTAACAATGCATTGCTTTCTTTTTCCTTTCCGTGTGTTTAGTTGAACGGCCAGTTTGAATTCCTCTAATTGCCCGGCTTAGTGCAGCCTCACCTGCACAGTTCATGACGGCAGCATGCGTATAGAGTGAACGCCACGCCCACTCCACGGAACGTTACACACACTACACTTCATCAGTCACACTGCGGGCTCAAAACATAAACACAATCAATCACGGCACGGCCTCGTGCAAAATGGTCAGTGAGTGATGAATGGAGGGGAGGGGGTTGGTATTTGGAACAACACGAACACTCCGTTGGAAGGCTTCAGCCTTGTAGATTATTTTGTTGGTGTGCTCGATTTTCATTGTGAGACGTCCCTCAGGTTTATGTCCCACCGACTTCCGTGAATTCTCAATACCATACATCTCAACACAAATGCTCTCAGATCTAAATCACACACACACACACACACACACACACACACACACACACACACACACGATATACCTTTTTTCATAACCACTTCCCACTGAGCTAACATCAGACCTGGCAGCATGACTCACAGAGAGCAGGCCGACTTTTTCGGCTTTAACAGTTTTCATCTCAATTGTGCTTTGAAAGGATTTGAGAGGATCCAACTTAATCACATTTAGCTTTTTGTGAAAACACAGATTTAATGCTGTAAAAGTGAATAAGTGGATATAGAGAGTTAACACACTTGGCCAATAGTTAAATATGATATTTAATCTGAAATCAAAGACATTTAACGTATCTGAATATTTTAATGTATTTAATATTTAAAAAAAACATTAATAATGCTCCAAAAGAGGACCTCATCCCATACCGATATTAAAACGAGCACCGGTCCTGAAAAAAGAACCGGAGTATTGGTAAGCCCTGACGTTATCGGTTCTTTTATCAGTACGTTAATGTTTTGTTGTAATTTATTATGACGCTGCAGGGAGCATCTCCTCTGCTCGCTGTGACGGGGCTGAGCTCCTCCAACTACGACAACTACACTGGAGAGCAGCAGCAATGAAGCAATGCTTCAACAAGCATGTACATGTAAACATGTAGAAAAGCGATATTTCAGTCTGGAGCCTCTCATCCACCGCAGCTACGTTTACACAAAACACTAGCTCGGCTAAGAGCTAATTGTCACAAACAAGCTCAAACAGAGGCTGAGATAAAGCAGCCAGGAAGACAGAAGGAATGACTGATAATGTCTGATGTCTGCGTTCTTTTGTTCTTTATAAACAGGAATATAATTTATTTTATTGACATTTTAGTTTTGTTTCCAGTGAGATAATAATGATTTTAAATAATGACATTACTGCTGCTGCTCTAGAAACAATATTTATTTATATATAAATCAATTATGTGACACGCCCTACTATGCCTATTCTTATTCTAAACTTATCTCACTACTCGTACTAAACCAACCCAACCAACGAAGGCAACAAGTAATAAGAGGAAGATTAGTGGGCATGTCTTTGCAAGTATACAGGAAAATAAACTGGAAAAAGTCAGATGACATCATCCTGCGTAATAATTAGCCGTGTGCTTTTTTGTTTCAGGGAGAGTGTTTTTTTTCGGAGCAATGGGCCTTCAGAACAAGAGGCGTTTTCTCTGCTGTCGGACAAATGGGACATTCTTCAGATTATTGGGGTATTGGAATAAAGGCCCATGGGCACCCCCCCTCAACATTTTGTAATTCTGATTGTTAAAAAAACTGTGGACCACCTTCTCCAAAAAAAATTAGAAAAAAACATTGAGTGAAATAAAAATAGAGAATAAATTTAAGAGCTGTAAATATGTGTCATGCCTCTATCGGCTGGAGTGAACAAAATAGCTAGCTAACACTATCACCTGACTGGCGAGGTGATAGTGAAATGTAGCTGGTCATTGAAATTATGTATTTGAATTTGACATTTTTTATTCATGGGAATTCTTGAGAACATGTATATAAATCTAGCTTTTTATATTACCAAAAATGTAATTATTTTATTTAATATAACAGATTGGCAGGACCTCCACGGCCCACTAGACGGTACTCTGAGGCCCACCAGGGCTTTTTTTTTTCGCTTTATGTGTTTATCTGTCTACTATTTTAAACGGCATTCATTTATATGAGAAACATAGAGGCAGCAGTACATCCACTATGTCTACTGTGGGTCAAAGTATATACATGCATGTCAGGTCTGCAACAACCACGATACACACTTCCCGAGCCGCTCTTCAAATAAAAGGCCACAGAGTGGTGTCTCATTCTATTGTAGTCCACTTCCACAAACTCCTGTCAAGTGTTTGAGTGTTCTGGTGACGTGGGAGCAGCTGTCAGATGCGTGGCCAGATAAGAGGAGTCGGGTGCACGCTGTGACAGCCCATTGATGTCCGTGCTGTGGGCCCACCGCTCCCTGCCAATGGCTCCAGAGCGTATTCTCTCAGGGCAATTGTGCTGTGAGTGGCAGTGGTCGAGGCTCAGTAGCATGCTGGGAACACAATTTAAACTCCAGGATTTTGACAGTGTGCCAAACTGAACAGCATGTTGTCAGTCTATAATTTTTATTTATTTTTGTAATTACATTGAAATTCAAATCAGTGTTATTTACAGCTGGACAAAGCAAATGAACATATTGGTAAGCTTGAAATGTGTGTGCCATTTGCCAAAAGAAGCCTCTGTCTCACTCAAGGCTTCATATCTTATTTCTCATTTTTAGATTCACGATATAACCATGAGGAATCTCATGGAGCGACAAGGCCAAACAGAGTGAAATTCAAACAGCAATAAGGGAGCGGTCAGTCTGGGCAAAGCCGGACTCGTTGATGGCTGAAGTCCTCCATCAGCGTTTGGCACATTTACATTGAATCCCAGGAGAACAGTTTATTGGTAACACTGAATGATTACTGGAAGATGAAGTTCTTCAAACTTACAGTTAGCAATGTGTGTTTTGATGCCATTTTTCAATATAACAGATTCTACAAGGACTGAAATAATATGTTTATTCCTGTTATAGTTCATCTTTACTTTATGATGACAATAAAATGACAAAATGATTCTTCCTTCTTTCCATTTAGACTACAGTTATTGTATTGTGGCGCTATTGGGTGGCTAAAAAGCCTTTTTTGATAGAACTGGTGGCGGTGGTTCTGATGTTGATAGTACGGATGCCGATGGTCCTGATGTTGATGGTACCGATGACGGTGGTCCTGATGTTGATGGTACCGATGGCTGTGGTCCTGGTGTTGATGGAACAGATGGCGGTGGTCCTGGTGTTGATGGTACCGATGGCGGTGGTCCAGATGTTGATGGTACCGATGGCGGTGGTCCTGATGTTGATGGTAGGGATGGCGGTGTTCCTGATGTTGATGGTACCAATGGCGGTGGTCCTGATGTCGATGGTATGGATGGCGGTGTTCCTGATGTTGATGGTACCGATGGCGGCGGTCCTGATGTTGATGGTA
>NW_022280120.1:367224-375830 GCF_004355925.1 Anarrhichthys ocellatus
GTTGATGGTATGGATGGCGGTGGTCCTGATGTTGATGGTATGGATGGTGGTGGTCCTGATGTTGATGGTACTGATGGCAGTTTTCCTGATGTTGATGGTACGGATGGCGGTGGTCCTGATGTTGATGGTAAGGATGGCGGTGGTCCTGATGTTGATGGTACTGATGACAGTTTTCCTAATGTTGATGGCAGTGGTGGGCCGTCAGGGCCTGCAAGGCCTTCTCTGCTGGCCTAAACAGAATCACAAAGTTATAGCTATTTTATAATTTAATAATTTTCTTAAATACACTACATGTATTATAATTTATAAAAATATCTTTCCCATTATCTTATTTTCTCATTGCACAGCTACTGTCTTCCTCAGTTGCTCTGCTTCCAGTGCAGCTTGTTTTAAGTAGAGCTTTTATCCAATCAGATTTCACCTCTGTGTCTCTAGGTAAGAAGAGTGGCCCCAGGCCTGCAGACTCACAAGTGCATCCATGTGCAGTTTAAGTGAATGGGGACGATATTGTTGATTGTCAGTGTTCAACCAATCAGATCTTTAGTTTGACATGTTGGGCGTATTCTTTGACATGTCAGAGCCTTCTAGCTGGCCTAGCCATACGTGATTGGTCAGTGGGCTAGCCTGACATGTTGGGCGGTGACAATCCCAAAATCTGCTGCCTCTGTGGAGTGGACATTTTTAGCCCTCAAACAGCCCTCAAACGCATTAAAACCTATTCAAGAAATACAACTGGGGAGGCTCGACTGTCTTCGCTGGCGTCCATGAATCGAGAAGGACTTCTTACTGGAACTAAAATGCACAGATGATCAAACAACCGTGAGATTAAACTCTTTGTTAACAAAGAAAGGAGCATGGACTTTGTCTTTAAATAGTGAACAGCAGCTCTGGTAAGTTAAATGCGTTTGTTTTTACATCTGCAGTAGCTTTAATATGCTTGTTTATATATTATTATTTGTACAACTTATTTTTATGAAGATTTTTGTTTGGTTTAATATGTGATAGGAACCATTGTTACTCCAATGTTGCTCTGGGGACATATTTAGCCGGTGCCAGTGTTGCCAACTTGGCGACTCTCTCGCTAAATCTGGCGACTTTCCAAACCCTCATGGCGACTTTTTTTGTCAAAAGCTACTCGTGACAAATCTAGCGACTTGTTCTGGTGTTATTGGAGAATTTTGTGGTGTTTTGACTCGTGAAAGCACGTACGCTCTGCACTGTCGTGAACGAGCAGCGGGAGCTGCCGTGAGCCCCTCCGCCGCCCCAAAGCACACACAGGCGCAGCAGTCCCAGCTGCAGTCAGAGCAGAGAGGAGACGCACTCTATCTATAGGTGTTGGCTTCATTTTGACACGAAACTAATAATAACCGTAGCTGTGTTTCAGCTGCAGGACAGCAGTGAAGGCCCAAGTATAAAATGCACGGCCCACCACTGGTTGATGGTATGGATGACGGTGGTCCTGATGTTGATGGTACTGATGGCAGTTTTCCTGATGTTGATGGTATGGATGGCAGTGGTCCTGATGCTGATGGTACCAATGGCGCTGGTTCTGATACAAATGGTACTGACAGTGGTGGTCTTGATGTAAATGATACTGATGGTGTTGGTCCTGTTGTAAATGGGGCCAGAGCAAGTACACTACGATGCGCCAAATTTTTTCTGTATTTAGTATTACAGACCGCAGATATTCCGTATCATAGCAACAAAGGCGTCTCCTGAGAAATTCAGTGGCCAGAAGCTCCACTATATTCACCAGTTGGTAAAGTTGCGGGCCATAAAATGAGAGATGCTAAAACTCTCGTTAGAGCTGTGGGTACTGCAAAGCCAGGTGCTAATTCTTTCTCAATATATGAATATTGATGTAAAAACATGTGTTAGTGCTTCTTTAAAAGGTGACATACCATTTCATGGAACCTTTAAAGCCACTTTAGGTAGAATTCTGACTTTGGCTCCCCCCAGTGGTAGTGTTGACTGGATAAGACCCACCAACATTGAGAAAAAAGGGGTTGAAAGCAACTCACTGACAGCACAATTTGACTGCGATCGTCTTGTTCTTCTACAAACACAAACATAAAGCATCAGAATGATTTTTATTACACACATAAAATCCAAAGGTAGATGCTTTCTTCAAATCAGAGAGTAAATAAAATCCATTTGTAGTTAAGGCTTTCTGAATTAAACTAGTCTCCATCTTTTTTCAACAGTTTCCAATTGCAATCTACAGACTGAAAAAAGGAGGAGAGTACAAGCACACAGGACACAGGCTCTTATCCTTTATACTGCATGCAGTTAGGTTTGGCACCTAGACGAACCACAACAAGGCTGGAAGGATGGCCAGGAAAAACAACCATAAAGGCAGTGTTTCATGAGATCACTGCCTGGCTTTGAAAATCAGATGATGTTTACACCAGCCCGAGCAGAGGCATTGTTTGAGTGGAAATAAATTGTAGTCCATCTGTCCTGGGTCTTCCAGCCAGCAGTCCAAATATCTGAAGCCCTATAGGATTTAGACACACGACTCCATTGTCTGGCAAAAATAATGCAAGCATAGCAAGCACTTTATCTGCTCCACAGTTTGAAATATGAGTGTCTATTTGACTCTAAATGGACCATCATTTACTAAATAAACATCATGCTGTATTGAAGACTTGAAACTAGAGATTGAGACCATAAACTCATGTTTACAATGTTTACCGAGGTAATAAATCAAGTGAGAAAAAGGGTAATTTTCCTATAAATGTCTATACAACCAGAGGAGTCGCCCCCTGATGGCCATTAGAAAGAATGCAAGTTGAAGACACTTTAGCATTGGCTTCACTTTTCAGAACTGGAGGTTGCCACCTGGTTATATAACAAAACTCTGATCTGAGGGTTGTGGAGGGATGGCGGTGAATATGTGGTGCTCAGCGATGGATACTTCATTAAGTTTGCTACATTTAAACATAAATAACGAGGCACCATCATTCCTAGTTCCTAATCTCATTCCTAATGTCCTGTCAGCTGGGCTTAAAAATGTCCACTTTTCTCAGATAATATCTGTGTTCCGGTAGCCAACGACAGATGTACCGATCCTTATATTTTATGTTATATTTGATTTTTCTTGTCTTTTTTCATTCTTCCTTACTTATTCCTATTCCGTGAGTGGTATCCACTAACAAGATATCCTTATAACATGAAAAATATCTTTCTGTAACGTGAAAAGGATTTTGTTGAAATAAGAAACCTTTCATGTTTTAACCAGGGACTGGGGAAATATTTTTGGGCAGGAAACACAAAGAGGAGGGTTGAGGACACACTGTGGACAGGTGACGAATAGCAATGATGGAAATGACGAGAATTTGGTACTGCATTGCACTCAGAACAACAAGAAAATTTACAGTATGATGAAGATACAACCATGACATAATCGATCGTCTGAAATTAAATCCCGACCAAGATGTTTTGCTTTTGAAAGGCAAAAATAGACCAGGGGTCTCCCGAAGGAGCTGACAGGTACCGGCAGGCCAGAAGGGCTGCAGCTGCGGTGGTCGCGAATGCTAAAACTCGGGCATGGGAGGAGTTCGGGGAGGCCATGGAGAAGGACTTTCGGTTGGCCTCAAGGAGGTTCTGGCAAACCATCCGACGGCTCAGGAAGGGAAAGCAGGGCTTACCCCAGGCTGTTCTCAGCAGGGGGGGGGAACTGCTGACCCAGACAGGGGACATCGTCGGGCGGTGGAAAGAGCACTTTGAGGAACTCCTAAACCCGACCAACATGTCCTCTGCAGAGGAGGCAGCACCTGAAGATCTAGGGGGAGGCTCACCCATATCCCTGGCAGAGGCCGCTGAGGTAGTCAAAAAGCTCCTTGGTGGCAAGGCGCCGGGGGCGGATGAGATCCGTCCTGAGATGCTGAAAGCGCTGGACATAGCTGGGCTGTCCTGGCTGACACGCCTCTTCAATGTCGCATGGGGGTCGGGATCAGTGCCCATGGACTGGCAGCCCGGGGTGGTGGTTCCCATTTTCAAAAAGGGGGACCGGAGAGTGTGCTCGAATTACCGGGGTATCACACTACTCAGCCTCCCGGGGAAGGCTTATGCCAGGGTGCTGGAAAGGCAGTGGAACAGTGGACCAGCTCTTTACCCTCGCAAGACTACTGGAGGGGTTCTGGGAGTTTGCCCAACCAGTCTACATGTGCTTTGTGGACTTGGAGAAGGCTTTCGACCGGGTCCCTCGGGGGTTCTTGTGGGGGGTGCTGCGGGAGTGTGGGGTGCCGGACCCATTACAACGGGCGATCCGGTCTCTGTACGACTGCAGTAGGAGCTGTGTCCGCATTCTCGGCAATAAGTCAGACACGTTCCCGGTGGGTGTTGGCCTCCGCCAGGGCTGCCCTTTGTCTCCGGTCCTGTTCGTGACTTTCATGGACAGGATATCTAGGTGCAGCCTGGGGGTGAAGAACGTCAGGTTTGGGGGTCTTGGGATCGCCTCTCTGCTGTTTGCAGATGATGTGGTCCTGTTAGCCTCCTCGGATCGTGACCTCCAGCATTCACTGGGGCGGTTTGCAGCCGAGTGTGAAGCGGCGGGGATGAGAGTTAGCACCTCCAAATCTGAGGCCATGGTGCTCTGCCGGAAACCGGTGGATTGCTCCTTCCAGGTGGGGACGGAGTGCCTACCTCAAGCGAAGGAGTTCAAGTATCTCGGGGTCTTGTTCACGAGTGAGGGTAAGATGGAGAGGGAGATCGACAGACGGATCGATGCGGCTGCAGCAGTAAAGCAGGCGCTGCACCGGACCGTCTTGGTGAAGAGGGAGCTGAGCCGGAAGGCAAAGCTCTCAATTTACCACTCGGTCTACGTTCCTACCCTCACCTATGGTCACAAACTCTGGGTCGTGACCGAAAGGACAAGGTCGCGGCTACAAGCGGCCGAAATGAGCTTCCTCCGTAGGGTGGCCAGGCTCAGCCTTAGAGATAGGGTAAGGAGCTCGGTCATCAGGGGGGAGCTTGGAGTCGAGCCGCTACTCCTTTGCGTCGAAAGGAGTCAGCTGAGGTGGTTCGGGCATCTAATTGGGATGCCTCCCGGACGCCTCCCATTGGAGGTTTTCCAGGCACGTCCAACTGGGAAGAGACACCGGGGAAGACCCAGAACATGCTGGAGGGATTACATCTCCCAGCTGGCCTGGGAACGCCTCGGGATCCCCCAGAATGAGCTGGAACATGTTGTCGGTGAGAGGGAAGTCTGGGTCAGCCTGCTTGGCCTGTTGCCACCGCGACCCGACCCCGGATAAGCGGAGGAAAATGGATGGATGGATGGAGGCATAAATAGATTCAAATGTAGGGGCGACAGAAAGAGCTTCAAATGTGACACTCAAGTCCATGGCTGGACTTTGTGGTTACATGGTATGTCCTCCAAACTCACTGGCTTAACAGGACACCCATTTGATCTTTCTATAGATCATGGATATGATGGATGAGCTAAAGAATTAAACCATAAACGTTGCCAAGAACTCATATACAGTATAACTCCTGCCAACTGCCTTCCTGTCCGACGTCTCTTTATTACAAAAACAGTGCCATAAACAAAACTAATGATGTCGTGATGCCTCTCAAACTACATCATTCATTAATACGTTTTGGCCCAACGAATAAAAGTCACTTTGTATATGATTGAAGTCCAAGAAAAAAAAAAGAAAGGCAAGGGAGTAAGTTTCACTTAGCACATCCCCTAGATTATATCTTTGCACATTCCTGCCAAGCTTTATATTTTAAACAGTTACATTGTTTTATTTGGTAGGCCTATTTAAAAAAAAAAAAAAATGTTATTATATATTTAGGTTTCTTGTTTATGTGTCAAAACACAACAAACAAATTCCTAGATTGTGAAAACCTACTTGGCAATGAACCAGATTCTGATTCTGTAATCCTCCATATACTAAATGCCTATTTTATGTTGAGTAAATGTAAGAGTTTGCCACCTCACTGTCCACACAGTTATTTATGTTGCTTATTATTAATGCTGTAACAGTTGCCATTGAATATGAAATCATGGTTTAGAAACTTTACAGCAGCTCCTACTTTCACCGTGGCAAGTTCATCCTGAAGTTAACAGTTGTACTCATACCAATAGAAGGGTGCTTAATTCAGATGTGAGTGTGACTAAGAACGGAGTTCACTCCGTCATGGTGTGGGAGTATGGAGGGATTGGTTTGAGAAAGGCCCTATGTCTTCCTTACGTCCACCGGATACCCCCAGACTTTCCCTCCTTTTCCAATCATCTGATAGCCCCGCCCACCTCCTCACCTGTATCTCATTTCCTCGTCAGCCACTCTCCACATACAGTATACCGGTCCACTTCCTTTGTGCCTTTGTTGGTTCATCCTAGCTGCCATGTACGTACATTGTACTATGTAATTTCAAACAATCTGAACCCAACTCGGACTCTGCTCCCAGACCTGGACATGAATTTCTCATCTGTCAACCAGTACTTGTACTTGCCTGCAAAATTATTTTTTGAAAAACAATCCTTGAACTGCACCAGTCTTTCCCCTGCTGCCTGCACTTCCAAACGTAATACCTCATCAGTGTTGATCATGTCTGGATGGTACCCGACTATTTGCAAAACCCTCGCAGGGTGTCTAAGATTAAGCATTGACCTTAAAATGGTTGAGGTTAGACATTGACCTCCAATGGTTGAGGTCAGGCATTGACCTCCAATGGTTGAGGTTAATATAGGTCGTTGCCCAGCGAGTCAAGTGAAATTTTTTCACAATTTAGGGGTGACCATCCAGACACAGCCATTAGTTTTGGGCTTTAAGTAAATCAAATAAAAAACAAAGTAAAAAAAATAAAATAAGATGAATATTACAGCAATCTCTGGATGGCTAAACTTTAATATTGTAAAACTCATTCTAAACAGGCTTCAAAGTCCAAGGGAAACATAAGTCAGAGAGTCTTTAGCCTCTGTACTGTGAGTATTCCCCAGTGAAACTATATTTGATCAAATCAAATCCTTTACACAATATAGCACAATACAGAGCTGCAGAGCGCAGTGGCTCCACACACACCTGCCTTCTTGCTAAATGTTGCAGATAGATGGATGGATGTCATGATATTATTGTTTGAAATTGATTGGTACTAGATTACGTAAGCAAACTTCATATTTGGTTTTACAGGAGGTAAAGATGGTTTGATTCTCATATAAAAAATATAACCTTGACTTAAGGGTAAATTAAACATCTGCTCTAATCCTGCCTGTCTCCTCTAACAAGGTAGAATGTGTTGTCTGAATCCTGAAGCATTGTCCATTACACTTGCTTTCAACACTCTCCGTGATCTGACAAATCATCCCATGAATCATACGTTAAGGAACCTTTCAATCCCTGCATGATATAATTGCCCCTTCTGGCTTTAGCGGTGCAGATGGAAACTGTGATTTCGATCTCCAAATACCTCCCCGAAGACTTTTGAGAGGCTGCTTTCTCATCCATCTACAATGATAGGATTATCCAAATGGAGTTATATCAACCTCACTACATGCAGTCCCCTGAAAGAGGATTTATGAAATGAGGTTATAGTTGTATACTTTAGAGGTTTCACTAATGGTCTGTTTATACCGTCAGCTGATATGCTTCAGCAGTAGGATCTTAATGTTGTTTGTTCTGGCTCATATCGGTGAGAATGGCTGTCATATCTACTTTGACAGTCGCGACAGCAACGGATACTCAGTGCTGTTGGCGAGGCCTTTATTGTCCGAACCGACCATCTAATTCATGTCAGATGTGGACCTTGCGCTGCCAATCACTTCTACTGAGGTAGAAAATTAAATTACAAACTGGCAGGCCAATGGAAATAATTATGTATCTGTATGTCTCTAAAAATTTCGTGGTCTTGTGAGATGCACCAGTATGATTTCACAATAGTGATGTCTTTAAAACTTTAAAAAAGTGTATATATAGTTGTGTGAAAAAGTGTTTGCCCCTTCCTGATTTCTTATTTTTTTGCATGTTTGTCACACTTAAATGTTTCAGATCATCAAACAAATTTAAATATTAGACAAAGATAACACAAGTAAACACAAAATGCAGTTTTTAAATGAAGGTTTTTATTATTAAGGGGGAAAAAAAAATCCAAACCTACATGGCCCTGTCTGAAAAAGTGATTGCCCCCTAAACCTAAATAACTGGTTGGGCCACCCTTAGCAGCAACAACTGCAATCAAGCATTTGCGATAACTGGCAATGAGTCTTTTACAGCGCTGTAGAGGAATTTTGGCCCACTCATCTTTGCAGAATTGTTGTAATTCAGCCACATTGGAGGGTTTTCGAGCATGAACCGCCTTTTTAAGGTCATGCCACAGCATATCAATCGGATTCAGGTCGGGACTTTGACTAGGCCACTCCAAAGTCTTCATTTTGTTTTTCTTAAGCCATTCAGAGGTGGACTTGCTGGTGTATTTTGGATCATTGTCCTGCTACAGAACCCAAGTGCACGTCAGCTTGAGGTCACGAACAGATGGCCGGACATTCTCCTTCAGGATTTTTTGGTAGACAGCAGAATTCATGGTTCCATTTACCACAGCAAGTCTTCCAGGTCCTGAAGCAGCAAAACAGCCCCAGACCATCACACTACCACCACCAT
>NW_022280120.1:376230-453730 GCF_004355925.1 Anarrhichthys ocellatus
ATATTTAAATTAGTTTGATGATCTGAAACATTTAAGTGTGACAAACATGCAAAAAAATAAGAAATCAGGAAGGGGGCAAACACTTTTTCACACAACTGTATATATATATTAGTGCCGGGCAACGTTTAAAATTTTGAATCGCATGATTTTTTTGCGATTAATCGCATTATGCGCAAAGTTCAATAATGAATTCAAAAGTAGTGTATTGTGCACTTTTATTTTAAAAGTACTGCTATATGAACAAAAGTGCAATAACATTTGGTTTGCAAACACTTTAAACAAATAAGGTTCTTTTTAACAGCAGTATTCCCTTTACACAGTAGCAGTTAAAATACAGTTATGATTCTGATCATAGATATTCAGCTGGTGTTCATAACTTTATCTTCATGTGTGTAAGAGATGCAATTTGAAATATACACCTTGAAAACTGCAAACCTATCTACGTCATGTTTTCATGTTTGTTAAATTCTTAGTAGCGATAACTAAATGATGCTTATTATACATATTCCAAACAAAACACTTTAAAAACTCGATTTTTTGCTTTTTTTTGGTATTTTGGTCAGACACATATGCAACGCTGATTACCGTAATATGTGTGGTATTTGTTATAAATGTACGTTGGTACATAGAGGGTGATAAGAAGCTGTACATGGAGGAACTTAGGACCCAGGGGAATGTAGGTGAAGGAAGAAGTCTGTACCATGGCAGTAACCTGCATGAGGAAGTTAAGCTAATAAAGAGTTGCAGTTAAGAGCAGTTTGCTTATGTGTTTATTTAAAAACACGACAATATGTATTTTGATATTGTCACATTTGATCCTGTAACGAGACGATCGCGCGTGTGTGTGTGAGAGAGAGACAGGAGGGACCGACGGTGACGGAGTGAAGGGGGGTTCCGGACCGGGCGTGTCACCCGGTGGGGGGGAGAGCGGCAGCAGAAGGAAGTGACGCCACACAAACACAGCTGTTCACCGCTCGCTGCCCGGTTTTTGTGTTAAAAATGTCCGCTTAATAATTTCAAAAGAAAACTGCGTTAACGCGCCATAATATAATTGTCAGCGTTAATTGATGAATGCTTTAACGCGATAATAACGCGTTAACTTGCCACATATATATACGTATATATATATATATATATATATATATATATATATACGTATATATAGGGGGAGGAAAGCGTCCGGTTTGGCGACATCAGAATTGCATTCCTGCTCTTTGCAGATGATGTGGTTCTATTTGCTCTTTCAGAACGTGACCTTCAGCACACACTGGGGCGGTTTGCAGCCGTGTGAAGCGGTCGGGATGAGAGTCAGTACCTCCAAGTCTGAGGCCATGGATCTCTGGAAAACAATGGACTGCACCCTCTGTGTTGGGAGCAGTGGTGGGCCGTCAGGGCCATCAAGTCTTTCTCTGCTGGCCTAGACAGAATCACAAAGTTATAGCTATTTTATAATCGAATTATTTTTCATAAATACACTACATAAATAATACTAAATATTTTTCCCCATCAGCTTATTTTCTCATTGCACAGCTACTGTCTTCCTCAGTTGCTCTGCTTCCAGTGCAGCTTGTTTTAAGTAGAGCTTTTATCCAATCAGATTTCACCCCTATGCTGTCTCTAAGTAAATAAATGAGCATGTCGTCTGCAGCAGAGGTCTTTACGAGCCACAGCTCATTGACTGAGGTTCACTTTAGCTGCTGGAGGCTGGATGTACCATTGTTACCACCACACTCCTCTTCACTTCCCATTTTGGTTCAGGTACAGGAACCAACACGATCAGCCCGCTCCAAAGGGCTATGAGCAACACAATTTCATGTAGCTAAAGCTCACTGAAGTAGGCCTAACCCTGTATATAATTATAGAGATGTATCATTCTCTTTAGGGCATACAGAACACATTTACATACAGGCCACTAATCTGCATTAAATAAGCAATCACAGAGCTCATAATATTTGTCCCTAATCAATTTACTTTCCCACTTATTTATATTTGTCACGTTCTATGAAAAAAGAATGTTTCTCCAGTTGGATCAACAAAGTCTCACTTTGTGGATCAGCAAGGATTTAGCCAGGGAAGAAGATACAGCCCTTTTTACTTTTCCTTCAGCAACACACCAAATACTCACAGAAGGATCAATAAAGTTGAATCTCATCTCTCATCTCTGCATGTGCAATAATGTGCCCATAAAACTCCCCTGAATGCTGTCTCTTTTGTAATAGAGCAATATGAATTCACACACCACCGGCACTGACAGGTTAAGTGTTACCTGTAGTTCCTGATGATTGGGTGGCTCTGTAATCCTGCTTATATTGGTGCCTGAAGAGGGAGTCGTCTATAAATAGCTCGATATGTTAATGCCGGTGTTCGCTGATAGAGATGGTCTGCCTCTGAAGTGAGGAGAGGCTGGGCTGGAAGTCTGGAGAGAACTTTAGAGAAACGAGTTATATTTCTGTCTGTAGCACCTCTCAGTGAAATGACCTGACATTGGCCTGTGGTATGTTTATTCCCCATACTGTGTCTGAAGAATACTGCATATAGTTTATTGCTGTGATGTTACTGTCTTATTGACACGTGTTTTCATGGGCACATCTTTTCGTAATCACAGAGATCAAAACTGACAAGTTATATATAATAAGGAACAATTAATCTATAAGGACTACGTTTCAGGGCTGTAACTGGAGTACGCAACTTACTTGACAAATAAATCAACGTTTACTTCTTGTTTCACATGGGGAATGAACAGAGGTCTTCCTGGCCAAAGATCACTGTTTGTTGAACCGAACCACCAACCCTCCCTCCCACTCTGTGATGGATTTCCCAGTAGATGTGCGTTTCCCCCAACCTGAACCTGAACCGGCCCTTGTTCCAGAGTCTCACTCTACTCGACGATGAAATATGCAGCTTGTGCAAAGAACTGGCATCCACTTGAAGTGAATGCAAGTGAACAGGGGAGAAGGAGTTCGACACCTAGTGGTTGAATGTCATTGAAAGCACCTTTAACTTAGGTGAAGTCACTTGTGTGGATAACCCAAGACATAACTCAGCAGTTTTTACATGCAGAGAGATAAGATTCATTTAATTGTCATAGTACTTTAATAAAATACTTGAGTAAAAAGGTGCGTAGTTACTTTATACCACTGTATTTATCCAGGCTGGTTTTATCCAACATTCATAGCAAAAGCTTCCAAAAAGAATGTGCTATAATTCATAGATATACAATGAAATAATTTAGTAAGTTATCTACGAAATGATGCATGAGGAAGTTTAAAGACCGCTAAAGCAAACGCAGGAGCGGAGGTGGATGTGTCCAACAAACAGTGAACATTTAAGCCAGGAGGCCGCTGTTCATTCCCCATGTGAGACCAGAAGTCAATGTTGATGTCCCTTCCGTGGTTATTTTTACGACAATCTTTTCCTAAATCTAACTGAGTGGTTTTGTCGCCTAAATCTAACTGAGTTTCATGTGAAGACGGAAGTTTATTTTGAAAAGACCTTATGCATGTCACCAGGCAGCAATCTCCGATTGTGCCGAGTGAAGCCGACGAGGAAGTGTCTTGAAACTTGCATTCTCTCTACTGACCAGCAGGGGGCGACTCCTCTGGTTGCAAAAAGAAGTCTGATTGTATGGTTGTCTATGAGAAAATGTTCACTTTATTAAAGTAACCAACCAGATTCTGCACAGTTTCAAACATTAAACATCAAACTTTAAAAACGTTCTCCTCTCTGCTGCTGTCAGTTGTCATTTCAGCTCAAAGCAGATGCGACCCTCCTCCACCCCAGTCACCTCCGGTCAGCATCACAGTCATGCTCCTCATTCATCATCAGATTGCAGCTACTCCCTACATCACCACCAGTGTCTGGACTCCAGGGGGATTAGGCCTTATCTGACCTCAGCATCACTACCTCTCGGTTATCCTACTTCAGGATGGAGTCCAATCGCCAAAGACTTTGCACTTTTCAAATTGTATGCATGTATAATAAATTATTGTTAAATTCTAATGAAGTCTCTCCTGATTGAACTGTGATTGACAGGTTGCTGCCGCTACCAGAGCCGTATATACGGCGTCTCTACGTCACTCCTCCGCCATCTAAATATGGTAACTTCTGTTCATTGGATGCAAAAAAAAACATGGCAACGGCAGTAATCCAAGATGGCGACAGCGAAATCACGGAACTCAAGGCTTCAAAAGGGCAGTGGCACCTGGTGTGGTCTTCTGCTGCTGTAGCCCGTCTGCTTCAAGGTTCCACGTGTTGTGCATTCAGAGATGGTGTTCTGCATACCTTGGTTATAACGAGTGGTTATTTGAGTTACTGTTGCCTTCCTATCATCTCCAACCACTCTGCCCATTCTCCTCTGATCTCTGACATCAACAAGCCACTTTCGTCGACACAACTGCCGCTCACTGGATATTTTTTCTTTTTCGGACCATTCTCTGTAAACCCTAGTGATGGTTGTGTGTGTAAATCCCAGTAGATCAGCAGTTTTTGAAATACTCAGACCAGCCTGTCTGGCACCAACAACCATGCCACGTTCAAAGTCTCCATTCTGATGCTCGGTTTGAACTTCAGCAAGTCGTCTTCACCACGTCTAGATGAACTAAATGCATTGAGTTGCTGCCATGTGATTGGCTGATTAGCTATTTGTGTAATTGAACAGGTGTGCCTAATAAAGTGGCCGGTGAGTATATATAATACAGTCAGCTGCTAGATTATAAGATTGTCTTATAATGTAAAAGGAAAATTGAAATTCATAGTGCATGGCCGTTAATAGCAAATGACTCAGACTCATTAGTACATAGAGTTTGATGATTAATTCCAAGTATGGCGCTGCCCAACTTCAATGTGAGCAGAGGTCTAACCATTTCACCTATCCAATGAATAAACTATTTATAGGCTAGCTAAGAAAATGACCTGAAACTGGAGGTATCAGAGACTCTAAATGACATAAGGGGCTTTACTTAGAGGTTTTCTTACTGATTGTGGGATCATGACACCATAAGGGTTTTAGGAACACCCCTATAGGACAAGCGGCACTAAATGGGAAAAGTCAGAGAAAGTGTGATCTACATAGCAGCAGCCTTAACAAACCATACTTTTAGCCCAGGCAGTACAACAAATTTAAAAAAAAAAGCAAAACAGACACTTGTCATGGATTTATACAATGTCAGTATGGATGCATAGAAGTAGCTTTTGATGTCGGCACAAACACTCCCTTAAAAGAAGTACAGTACAGCTTCTGAAGACTTCAGTGTTGTTTTTGGCACGCAGCGTCCAACTGAAAACGCTGGCACGACACAGAAAGGAGCTGATGAGCTGGAATCTGGGATGGCATCGGGTATTAAGGGCCGGCCCCGCATACAATAAGTGATATATTCGGAGTCCTAATTAAAAAGGTAGACACTTTTCAGCCGCATTCAAAAGCAGCGCGCCAGATCAAAGGCTTTAGCTAATTAGCACCGACACCTAATGTGCCCCCCCCCCCCTCAGTTTCATTATGAACGTGTCTAACATGAGCACCCGAACACTGCTTTTCATGCTCTTCAAAGAAGGGCCTTTTAACCCTTTGAGTGACACTCCTGTTTCTGTATTGACTGGCAACAATTATGTTTGTTGTCATTATCCTGTTGCTATGTTTCATGGATGTACCTGTAGGAAGCTAGCTAGCTATGTAGGAAAGGATGTGATAACTAACATTATTACACAATGACCAAAACCACAGAAATAACACCCAGAACCAGAATAATCATGTAATTACCGTAATTGCAGTTTTAAAACAATGGCAACATTAATTGCACGAATACCTTAATTAAATTAAAAGTGTTCAAAAAACGTTTAGTGTAGGAATTAAAACTAAATCTGCTTAGTGTTGCATTAATCATATTGATCCAACAGTTGTTTAAAGATCTATTTTGTCTCCTTTTACACGTTACACTTTTACACTCTTACTGCGCTAAACATCATTAGGAGAGAGGTTTCCAACTTTTCAAATTTGTTCATGCTTATTAAGAGACAAAATGCTTTTTTAGTAACTTTGGGGGGAAAAGAAAAAATCACATCAGGCACCCTTTAAGCATGAACTCCAAAGATTGAGTGGATTTAAGCACGAAAAGTCATTAGCTGAACTGATTAATGAAACTCTGTTAACTCTTATGATTACAATATCATCGAGAGGAAAAACACCAATTTACACTTGAAGTAATAAAACAAAACGTCAATGAGGAATGAAGAAGACATTGTCTCCTGTAAGCACGTTAGATATCCCCATCACATTAGTTTCCATGTGCAATCCTCTCGTGTCTCACCTCATAATTAACGGGCTTTCCCATGTATCTGTAAGAACGTCAAACCTCTTTACAATTTCATGAACTAGTAATGTATCGCATCATTCACAAATGACATTATTACATTTCCTGAGATGACAGAATACTTCTCTAAAACGCTGCCCGAACATCCATTAAACATAAATCCCATCTTTCTCCAACTGATGAAAATTTAAACAAGTCTTTTCGTGGCAGAGGAGAATCAGGAGAGTGCTATTGTTTCACTAGGATCTTTTGTCTCTGAAGGATTATTCCCTTTGAGTGATTCACAACTTATACATTAAAAATGTAAAAAATTACCAAAACTAATGTTTGTTAGTCTAAATGTGCAAACAAGCGCTGGGTATCCCCCCCGTCACAACTCTCAAATAAACACTTAGAACTGCTCAATATAAAGTTACTTGAGTGCCGGTAAACGTCACAGCTGTGGGTGATGCACATGTGAATGTTAACACCAGGATGACAGCGTCTCAGACAGCAGTGAATTTCGATCCAACGGATCCAGAGCTAAACGTCATGCTGGTCACCAGCGATGATGATGATGATGAGCCCTCCCCCTCCGGGGCCTCTGCTCCAATCAGGCCCTGGAGGTGCAAGTTGAGGATGGAGTCGGCGATGATGCGGGCGGTTTGCTTCTGGTACCCCCCAGACGTCACCATGAGTATGGGGATGCCCTGTCTCCTGGCGGCCCTGAACACGATCTCGTCTCTCTTTATGATGCCCTGGCAGAGAGGGACGAGAAGAGATCTGGTCGGTCAGTACGGGGCCTTGGGTGGTACAGTTGGGTCCATTTCAGTTTTTTCCCTGTCGTTTGATTTCATGCAAACTGGCTGAACCTGCATTTGTCATCGTTATGACGTGTGCTGGCAACTTAAAAAAGTAGACCACATCAGCAACCTGTGCCGATGTCACGGCTGTGCCATCATGGCGCTAAAGCCAGCTTGTTTTGTATTAGCAATAAGCAATTTGACAATGTCATTAACATAATATCATGTTTGTTTATATGAGGACTAATGGAGCCACTGGTGTCTGGTGCAGTTAATGCCGAGACGAGGCCCGCAACGTGAAGGAGATCAAATTTCAGTAGAGGTTGGCGGGGGGAGACGGCACACGTCGTGTTGGTTTACCAGAAGGTTCATGTCTTTATTTTGGGGCGACGACAACGACGGGTTTCCACCAGCCACTGCATTGCAAGGCCCGTAACCTTAATTACAAATCCTGCTATAACGAAGGCATCACCCACCCTACTCTGCCTCTGATTGGCTAGTACGTCCTTGGTTAGATTGGTTAGGTCCATTTGACTCTAAATGGACCATAATTTACTAAATGAACATCATGCTGTATTGAAGACTTGAAACTAGAGATTGAGACCATAAACTCATGTTTACAATGTTTACTGAGGTAATAAATCAAGAGAGGAGTAGAGTTATTTTCTCATAGACTTCTATACAACCAGAGGAGTCTCCCCCTGCTGGACATTAGAGAGAATGCAGGTTTAAGGCTCTTCCGCATTGGCTTCACTTTTCAGAACCGGTTGGTTAGATTAAGGCATTAGGGATTGGTTAGGGTTAGGTAGTCGCAATAGAGGGATTCGGAATATTGCGGCCCGTAACGTTAGTAAACTTGCGTGTCTTGCTTGCCACCTGCTGAAAAAGTGAACGGGGTTAGCCTCAATGTAAGCGACAACTTCAGCCCATGGTGGGCTGACCTTTAAGGTGGACCAGCCAGTCTCATTTTTTTGACAAGCTGCTCCACTTAGTTTGGTAATTTGGTTTACCTGTCCTGTGTTCGGCTTAATATCAAATCGTTATTAAAATGTTGACACCGGCCCGACCCTGTTGAATAGCACCAGTGACTTATCTGAATTGTGTCAGGCTGCTGTCAAATGCTTCTACCCTCGCTGCCCTCCTCCCCTGAGGAGAGAGGGGAGGCCTGTTCATACATCTCACCGCTCCACTGTGGAGCAGCAAACCTCTCAGGAAAGAAACACACATCCTTGTTTGTCTAGGGATTGAAAGTGGGAACAGCTTGTGTCCAAAATGTCATTGATTAGGGAGCAATTTGTAGCAAAATGACGGATTTCGAACATTATTCAGCATGACAGAAACACATGTTCAACAACAACTTTAAATAACAGTTACTTAACTGCAACAAGAGTTTTTTTTTTTGTTCTATTTCAGGCCATATACCAGCCCAAAATCCCAAATTAGCTCTGCAACACACATCAGCATACCATCCCCACTAACGCATTCTGCAGATCCGCCTTATTTGCTCCGATTATTCTCTGGAATTTGCGGGATCACTAGCAGGATATATCTGCACACAGGAAGTAATAAATCCACATTTGGCTCATGGGGATCTGCTCCCAGTATGCTTTCAGATTTCCTGACAAATCAGCTGCACAAACTGCTCACGTGACCCGACACAGCTGAGCCTGCCACCTCCACATTCAGACGTTTCTCCTGCCACCATCTATCTGCACTGCAGATAAAGAACTGTTTCGTCAACAGTTATCTTCTCAGGGGATTTCTTCCTCCCTTCATATCTGTATGTAATGACATCTAAATGCAACCAAATGTAATGGCAACCACATCTCCAGAAGAATGTTGTGAAGAAACTAGGGATGTCAATGATTAATGGATTATCGGTTAGTTGCGTCAATAATTTAACAGATTCAAAACATATGACCCTATAATGCAGAAGATGACCAACTGTAAAACAAACACAGCACCCTGCCATCCGGGGAAGAAAGAAGTCGTGGCGTGCCTCGCTCTGCTCGGTGAGGCCGTCCTGTTGACCAACTCCGAAGCATCAACTTGTTGTTTGGTGGCTGCGTGGTTCAGCTATCTGAGGGTCATGCTAATGCCAAACTGGACGTTATCCGCACAAACGTGGTGAACTGTGTGAGCGACACACCCCCCCCGGCTCCGAGTGCAGTGTAAAGTCGGATTTCCGACCAGCTGAGCAACTTTTTCCAGCAGCTGGGCTAACGTTAGCTAGGGTGAACTACACATCAGTCCATCATGTAGATCAGGTGTGCAGATTATTTTAGATAACACAGGTCAGACTGAAGTCTGTTGTCGGAAGATTGAAGTAACCTGTTTTGCACTCAATAACAATACAGGTTATTTACTGTTGAAGGATACAGCCATTTTGATTAAAAGTGAATTCAATGTCCGACTCGTGGTGTCCTCTAAGGAGGCTGGAAGTTGTGCAGCTGTTTGCTGCGTGTAACACTGCAGGACACAACTGTCATACTGTTGTTGAATAGCTCCGTGGCTTTAAATTAAGTCATTATATTGTGTTATTTAGTTTGCCATTCAAGTAACTTGGTGTTTACTCGATCTGTTCCAACTCCTAAAGGTGCTTACTCTGATGTTGCGCCCAACATGGGTCATGTCAGTGGTTCAAACTGTTTTCTAATGGTAATACATACAAATCAAATGTCTTTAGACTATCGGTGAAAGAAATTGCTCAGCTTTAACATTCTGGGTGAAGTGTACTGATGCAGCACCTGTGGTGATATGGAGAGTCCTCCGAGGGGGTCCCCATCTAAGATGTCCGTCCCCGCGTTGTAGACGATGATGTCGGGGCGGACCTCGTTCAGCGCCCCATCGGTGTGGAGCTCTACTTTCTGGAGGTACTCAGTGTCCTCTGTGCCCCAGTCCAGCTCCACCTTCCTCTTTATGGCTTCTGGAGGAACGGAGACATCACGAACACCCTCATAGGTAAGGCTAATAATATCTGCAAGATTTCATGCATCGGGCAGAGTAAAGGCTTACAAAGCAAATTTCTGCTTGGTGAATTCTTATGTAATGTTCAGGTAGGTAATTGTGTTTCTCTATCTATAGAACGGCCAGCTGTGTAAATCTGAAGCAACGCTTTACTTAATGAATGTGTATTTCAAATAATTAATGGCAAGTGATGAAAAAGGGTAATTAGGAGACCAAATGTTTTCAAATTCAAACAGTATTAAGCTGCAAAAGCGGGAAAGAGCAAAGCGATAGCATGTGAAAGAGATTTCTGGGTAATTTTTCCAAGAAAACTTGAAAGAGGAAAAAAAAAAAAAAAGTCCAACAAGTATAAGCTTTGGTCTTTGAAAGCACAAGGAAATAACTGTGTCTTGGAGAAAAAATATGGAGAATGGAGTTTTTTTTTTATCTTAAACAAGCCAGGATGTGTCACTTTATTGAGGGGTAGAGACGATTACAATATTCAATTAGTTGCAGAGCGACAGATAGCCGACGGACAGGGGAGAACTTTCTTAACTGTGACGTTTCGTCCCCCAGCTGTTAGAATTGGGACGCAATCGTAACATGTGGTTGCTGTCGGAACCACGGAATGTAGTGACAGATTAGTGTGCATAAAAGCCGTGATTATAGTGTTGTGTGGACTCCTGTGTGACAGATTTCCTGCTAAGTGCTAACAGAGCTAGGGGTAGTGCAGAGGGAAATCACAGCACAAGTAAAATATGGCACTGAGTGACATCCAGGGACCAGAACTGGAGGAGGGGGCCCCCTCCACTCCAACCTCATCCTCCAACCAGACATCAGGAGCAGTGTGGAGCAGAATACACATAACACATTAAGTACCCCAGAATGAAAAATATACATTTTTCCTCTTACCTGTAGTGCTATTCATCAGTCTAGATTGTGTTGGTGTGAGATATCTGACGTAGAGACGTCTGCCTTCTCTCTTAATATATGAGAACAAGATTGCTTTTGGCTTGTAGTGCTCAAGGCGCCAAAAAAGCAATGTCTCTTTCAAGAAACCATGACCCGGTTCCTTAAAATAATCCAAAGACCTTTTTGTGAGCAGTTTCCTGTACTGTAGGAACTATTCTTTCTACCGAACTACAGAAGGAAGCGTGCATCTACTCGTGGACGAGAATCTTAAACCTGCATTCTTGCTAAAGAAGTTTGGTTGTATAGAAGTCTATGAGAAAATGACTCTACTTCTCTCTTGATTTATTACCTCAGTAAACATTGTAAACATGAGTTTATGGTCTCAATCTCTAGTTTCAAGTCTTCTTCAATACAGCATGATGTTCATTTAGTGAATTATGGTCCATTTAGAGTCAAACAGACCATAAAGCAGGGTTTTGCTATTTGACAGGTCGCTGCCACTACCGGAGCTGTATACAGTGTTTCTGCAGCACTCATCCTCAGTCAAAATATGGGAACTTTCGTTCATTGGTTGCAAATAGCCAAGATGGCGACGGCCAAATCGCGCCAAACTTGAGGCTTCAAAACTGCAGTCCACAAACCAATGGGTGACGTCACTATGACTACATCCACCTCTTATACAGTCTATGCTTGTGACAGAGCGAGATGTATACATTGATGGCATCCTCCTCGGTCTAACTGTAATGTTAGCTAGCTCGCTTATGCTAGGTGAGCTAGCTGTATCGAGTACAGATACACGCTTCCTTCTGCGGAGTGATACCCTTGCCAGGTGTAGTAGGGTTGAAAGAAAATAGTTCCTACATGAAACTCCGTACAACACTGTCTGTGGATTATTTTGAGTAAACGGGTCGTAATTTCTGGAAAGAGACATTGCTGTTGAGTTTTTAAAAAGGCCTTTTTTGTCACTTTGAGCACCACAAGCCGTGTGTTCCTTTATATTGAGAAGGCAGACATCTCTACAGCAGATAGCTTCAACACTTGGCCACTCACACCAAAACTCTAGATTGATGAATAACACTACAGGTAAGAGGAAAAATATGTATTTTTGATATAGGGTGAACTTTCCTTTCAACCATATCAAATTTCTCGGAGTACAAAAGGTTACTCTTTTTTGGAACACAGAGGTTAAACAGCGACTATGAGAAAACACCTGATGGTGCGATCACTCACTTTTGGCATACCCGTCCCCAGGATATATGTAGCGATTATACACATCCATGATGTACACTCGCCCATCGTCCAAGAAATCGCGCTCGTGTCCGTTTCCCTGCGACAGAGTGTAAACACAAAACTCGTAAAAAAACAAAACAAAAGCACTTTGTGTATAACAGCAATGCAAGACATCTGACCTTGCAGGTGACATTACAAAATACTGCCATTGTGAAGGATTGGGCAATTAATTAAAAAGTATTCGAAACTCTAGCAGACCCAAGTTGGATTAATCTGTTTTTTTCCATTGCCCCTGCAATGTACCTAAAAGCACAACAACAAATCTACACCTGTAGGCATTAGACCACAAGCAGACCCAGTTTGCAGTGTGGGATCATTTCATTGAGTTTCAATGAAATGAAACTCATTCATCAAGTTCAGTGAGCATGGTTGCACCTGACATTTTTATGCAGTCTTTGCCTTTGTGTCAATCTTCGTTGAAGAAACTGAGGTACTTGATGTGTGGCAAAGGCCTCTTTTCTTCTCACGGGCTATGTATTGGATGCAATCCTGACCAGGCGGCATCCTGCGGTTCTGAAAAGTGAAGCCAATGGGGAAAGTGCCATAAACTTGCATTCTCTCTAATGGCTATCAGGGGCGACTCCTCTGGTTGCAAAAATAAGTCTGATTGTATAGAAGTCTATGAGAAAATTACCCTTTTTCCTCACTTGACTTATTACCTCGGTAAACATTGTAAACATGAGTTTATGGTCTCAATCTCTAGTTTCAAGTCTTCTTCAATACAGCATGATGTTCATTTAGTAAATGATGGTCCATTTAGAGTCAAATAGACCATAAAGCAGGGTATGCTTTAGGGCGGGGCTACCTTGCTACCTTGGGTTACCTTGTGATTGACAGTTTGCTACCACAGCGTTTTTCGGTCTGGGAGTCGTCCACATTTTCAACTTGGAACTTTAACCCTTTCGCAGTGTGTTTTCACTTGACAAAAGTTAATTGTAACATTTTGGTTGCCTAAAAATGTTTTATTCAGCATTCTGTTCCGACAGGTTGCTTACAGAGCCGTATGCAGCGTCTCTATGTTACTCCTTTGTAGTCCAAATATGGTAACTTCCGTTCCCTTGTAACAAAAAAAAAAAAAAAAAAAAAAAAAGAGGGTGACGGCCAAAGTCCAAGATACACTGCCACTTAAAGATAATTAATTCATTTATAGAGGAATTTGACGGAATTTGACACAATAATTTCATTATTGTGAAAAATCTGACTTTGTGACAGCCTTAGTTTCCCAACCTATATTGTTTTCCTAACCTCATGTCAATTAATGTGCTTGGACATTATGTGTAAATACATGCGTTTACACTACATGCCAACACGTTACCTTGGACTCTCTTCACAGCCAATGCTTTCTTCTTCTTTCAGGGCTCCAAACTAACTTTTTCACTTGTTGCACTGGAGCTCCAAACTTTCTAAGCACATGATTTGGTCGCAACCTTTTTTTTGGTACAGCATGGTATTGGCCCTCTCCGTCTGCACTATCATCATCAGTGGCGTCCCGAGTTGGAACCCCTCGTTGTCTCTCCCTCCCCACCATCCTCCTCATCTCTCTCTGCATAATGCTTTTTTGTAATAATCCGTTATCGATTAGTTTCAAACCCCACAAACAAGGCGTACGCACCTTATCCTAGCGCACAGAATAGTGTCCACGAGGGTCCACCTCTTAATCTTTTGTTTTATTTCATTTTGTTTTGTTCCTTTCTCTTTTACTAATCCACACACACACACACACACACACACACACACACACACACACAGCTTTGAGCTAATGTAGCTATGTGCTAAACGGCTACCGGCACTAGACGCCGGGTCTCCTGTTGGCTATCCGCCATTTTGAGTCCGCGCATGAGAGACGTCACCACGTCCCAACTACGTCATACGTCGCTGAGCTGTTCCCTCGCTCCTCCTCCTCCTCCTCCTCCTCACACACACACACACACACACACACACACACACCTTTCAATCGTCTGTTGATTTTAGATAGCGTGCTCATAAATGTATAGTTGTTGTTAGTTTAGATATTAGTTGACTAGATCATTAGTATTAGAACGTAATAAACTATGTTATATATTAAAGAGCAGCTGTCTGTGATTACTTTGTGCATGTGTATTGCGATGATAGCTGTATATGTGGTCTGTGCTCGAACTTAAACCTTTACTTTCACTCTGAATGTGTCATAGTACTCAGGCTGTTGACATTGTGAGTGAACACTAATTATGAGACTTAGTTTATCGTTTGGTTATTGGTCTCTGTTCGCAGGGTGGTGCCCCGTTATTATTAATAATCATTAATAATTGTTACTGACATTAATAATTCTATTGATGTCAAGAATTTAGTTTCTTAGATGCTGATAACCCAAACACGCTCCTTTACGTTCCCAACATATTGGTGCCCCCTTTTTGAGGCTATGCTATTCCCAACAAATGATAATGATCATCATCGTGAACTATTATTTGGATATGGTATGGAGCCCTGTCTTCACTGGGCTCTGCAGGTCATTCCTAACAAATAAAGTGTATGTTTACAGATTGAATGCATAAATACTAAGCTAACTTTATGTGGCAGAGAGATATAAACAGCAGTATTTACCTGAAGTAAACATCAGGGATTGCCATATTTTCTCCCTTGCTTTGGATTGGATTCTGAATTGTTGCCATTGGACTGCTTAACCCAAGTACATAGTAAAACCAAGACACCAGTATGTCTCTAGTCCATATAACGGGTATAGACCACTGTGGGTATTGTGTTTGGTTTTAGTGTACTGCATGGATGAACCAACAAATTCATATTGCACTGACGGCTCGTACCGGCTTACTTGAGACAATGACTAAATCAACACGCTCTGCTCTGCTCCACTTCTAAAAGACAGCCTGAGACTATAAATCAGCTCATATGCTGCCTGAGCTCCTGCTGCATGAAGTCTTATTAGTCGTATCCTCTTCCTCACATATTGTACAATGAAAGATTGCTGTTTCACTGCCATTTGTTAGTGTCAGCCAAAAGCCTTCAATGCTGGCTTCAAACAGGCCTTTCCCTCATTCCTTTACCAAGTTCTAACATACGTAGGCTATTAAATGTTAGAACCATCCATCACTACTTAACAAGAGAAAATAAAAAGGGCAGGAGGACTGGAGCATACCAAAAACATGGACCATTTTCTTTTTCATCCAAGAACAACAGAAAGGATGTTGTTTGTGCTAAACATCCATTACCAGTTGACCAACGAGTGATGATCAACAGCTACAGTTTCTTCTAGATTCTTCACGTATAGAACATTTATGTCAATGTATTACCACAACTACTTCTCTTACACAGAGACATATATGCTAACAGATGAGTGGAAAAAAAAAAAACATTCATAGCTGCTGTTTTTAATTTTAGGATCACTTTTCAAACTGTAGCTTTTTTATTTGTTAGACTGGATTTCAACAGCCAGAAGTGTTCATGTATGCTTAAGTACGATTAAGTCTGCTCCAACAACATCTAAAGGGTGCACAAGACTGGATTGTTCAGGCCTGACCTGAGCCAGGTGGCTTGTCCTCTGGCCCCCTCTACTTAGCCTTCTCTGCCTTGTGTCCCACGTTTTTACAGATGTTCTTCTTCTGCTCTCCTCTAATGCAGAGTATCTTCAGCTCCCTGCACAGGGATTGTCCGGGAAACCTGGTGAACCCATCCACCAGAGGTTGGTCCGTACGGGACCATAAGCTCCAGCATAAAGATGATCCTTGTCGCTCTGGATCATACTAGCAGGTCTGGCCTCAGAGTTGTACGGACAATATTCTGGGCGAGACATGCGTGAGGTCAGCTCTTACTGTGCAGTCTTTAGCCGTTCCCAGCAAGCCTGTACATGAGTGGGAGGCTTTCTCCCCAGTCCTGACAAAGTTAATGAGCTTCTTTCTTTGTTGGATCTTCTTGCATTTCTGTGCACCGTATTACAGAAATTACACCAGCGTTGTTAGAACCGTGCTATGGTTACAGTGGTACCTCCCATTTGTCAGTGCCGTCCTGCAAGAAAACAGAATAAAGTATGCTCCAGGTTTCCACATTGCTTGCAGCCCCGTTCCTCCTTCTGCCCCCAGGTGAGAAGATTTGTGGGTCTTGGAAAGACGTCATAGATGCTGTGAAGAAGGAATCTTGTTCTGCTAGTCATCACTAGTGAAGTGATCTTACTTTCTTTCCCACTGTGTCCATTTCCCTCGCTGCCTCATTCTAACTGCCTTCACCAGTTTCCCTCCTCGACCATGTGTTGGATTTCTGACTGCATCAACTCCCTCCTCTCCCTTGGTTTGGCCTGTTCCTCAGCTTGGCTGCTGAATGCATCCGACTTCCAATTGTCCAGTCGTTACAGCCACCACAATGTCCTTGTGGTGCAACCTGGACTCTCAAACTGCTGTCTTGGCTGAACATTTCCATCCCGTGCAGACCTCTATTCCAGCAGTGTTGACCTTGACATCCATGTAGTAGCACTTGTCTTGCTTTGGTTACCTTAAATTCCTCGACTGACCCCCCCAATCAGGAGTTGGAGCTTGGTTCCTGAGCTATATGTCAATGCCATTGAAGCTTTTTGGGACCCATTGCCCATCTTCTCAGGTACCCACTGATGTTCCTCTCCATTGCCTCCACTGTTGTCATGCGAGACTCTTGGCAAAAAAACCTGTTGGTATACCCAGGTTTTGCATTTCCCCGGTAGCCTGCTTTTGTTCACCCTTTACATTCAGTCAGTCAATCTCTGCCAGTTCCAGTCGTCAAACCACTTCACTGGTTCATCCGATAATGTTGGGGTATCCTCTCCTCCTCCTTATTTATATCCTTGACAGAGGGCTCTATTTCCGTGTTGGCAAACTGGTGTTCTCTCAAGGCGCACTGAGGCTATTTCCTCGCCTGTGTTGTTTTGGTATCATGGTAACTCTTCAACCAGCTGACATTCGATCACACAGTAAAATGTTGTATTCTCATGATGGCATTAATGCCAGTGAAATAGAATAAAAATGATGTTTGATCATGATTTTTTCCCCAGCCCTGTCATCCAAGACAGTGAGTAGAATACACTGAATGACTTTCTTTAAAAAGGAAATTTAGCACCTTTTATGTCAACGTCCAATCAGTGCTGGTGGTAAATGTAGTCAATTTAAGCTTAATTTCTCACTGCATGCTATATTGACAGAAAAAGCGAAGTTCTCTAAGGTAAGGTGTGAGTGCAAGTAAGGTGTTGTTTCACTGCAAGCCTCCAAAAAACAGCTTCAGTGCTTTTTAGCATGGATTCTCCAGGTCTCCAAAAAAAGATATTCCCTCATTTGGTGTTTTCATGATAGTGGAGGAGAGCGTTATCCCTCCAAGTCCAGACATAAATTTGCACGGTTTGAAAAAACAACCCCATTTCTTTCAATGGGACCACAACCGGGGTTCAGACTCAGAGAACACCTGCTGAGGTGAAAAGGGTGAACTTAACTTAACTTTCACCACAACACAACGCAACATCCCCTGGTAATGAGCTGCTTTGCATTCAAGTATGTACGGGGACACATTCCTTCAATATTACTCTGACACATGAGTAAAGTAACTGAGTTTACCTTGTGATAATTGAGATGGAGGATGAAGGATTTCACCTGGTTATTTTGGTGTCTGATAAGACTTCAAACTCATGGACCTATCTATGAACCATTCAATATCATATTTCATTGGCTCTCTGTGCCTAAAGCTACACGCCACCACCGATGCAGTGCTACACTATTTTCTGTAAAACTTCAAACATTTCAGTAAGCCATTATTGTTATGATTCTCCACTGATTATTCAGCCATACAGCAACTGGACAGAATTTTAGAGACACTTTTCTACCACCCTAGAATGTGCCACAGAAGTGAGTCCATACACAAACAGTTAGTAGTATTGGTATGCGTGTTGTTCCCCCAGTGTCGATGGAAAGGTCAACTATCACTGTTTGCCTATATTTAGGTGAAGAGTAACATTTTTTGTCACGGTGGATGTAAAAATGTATTTGACTCATAAAATCATCCTCTGGGTGCCTTATCCCACTCTCACTGTATACACTGCTCACAACAGACAGACAGAGAGAGATATGCCTTCACAGCAGGGATCCAGCCTAGCTTGTCATAAATTGAACCAAAAAATGGATCATTATTGTTTTGTTGCTGACTGGGTAAAAAAGCAACACAGCTGTCTCGGCCTTAATCTTAATTCACATGAGGGCAAGAGAACTTTAAGTGTTATGTTTCGGGGCCGTAATTAGGATTTTACTGCATATCCCCAATATTTCTCTCGTTCACAATTATCTGCTGAGAGGGGCACTTCAAGCCCATCTCTATGCAGATTTGCTCTTCATGAATTATTTACTCCGCATCTGTATTGATGCCCTGCTTGTGTCAATAGGTAAAGGTGCATCATTACCAATGAGTCATAGCCCCAAAGGAATAGAGCTGTATACCTGGAATACAGACATTGACCTCGGGAAACTTGAGACTTCATCAATGGACATGAGTATCCCGGTTATGAAGCTTATCCCAGTTTAGCTGTGCTGCAGTACCACAGGCCTTCTGCTAATGCAACCCATTTATAATGTACAGTTGCCGTTGGACGGAATTTACGTTTCATCTTTAGTCCAGGCCACGAAAAAAATACAAATGATTGGCTTGAATGGCAATACCTGAGAATTGATTCTCAAATGAACAGACAACTGTAACTGAAACAGAAGTTACAACCCTCAGCATAGCTCTAAGTAAATCATCTGAGTTGTTGAGAAAGTCATAGAGTACAGTTTCCCCAGTCAATACAGCATGGCCCAAATTACTTAATTCAAGCCAAGGAATGGACAAAGATGACATTTTAAGATCCTCAACCGGTAGCATAATGGGTGATATGCTTTTTTTTTGTATTTATAGTTCAGAAAGAATCTCAAACAGCTCAGATTTCTGAACAGGGAATTTATAAACACATCTTTTCTTAATTAAAGTCAATGGGAGACAGTCACATTGGTCAATAGGACTGTGTCCAACTATAAATCCCTGCATACCGAATGATGATCAAATGTGATGGATCTACAGGACATATCGAACAATGAATTAAATAGCAAAAGTGGTACTGCAGCCTAGGGCTGCACAATTAATCAAATTTTAATCGCGATCACGATTTTGGCTGCCACAATTAAATGAGCATGATCGTCAGCGATATTGACGTTTAAAATGCGTGGTCAGCTACATATCAAATCAAGCGCGTCCTCAACTAACAGTCAGCCGACCACCAGGGGGCAAACGAGATGGGAGGTGTCATGCGCGCACCCTGCAGCGGCAGCCTCAAAAAAAGTTCTGTCTGCAGTCGACTCCGGTATTAGTAGAAGAGAGACAGACAACAGAACAGAGAGCAGACGGTCATTTATATTTTGCTTCAGGTGAATAAGAACCGTATAAGTTTTATTTTGATGCAAAGACGTGTACATTAGCTGGAATGTAGCACAACATGGAAGTGAAAGCAGTGCTCTGCTGATTTAATTTTGGGTAAAAAGTGTTGATACTATTTTATTTATATTTTCCTTCTACGAGATGCACTGTGATAAGGACCAGTCTGATGCAAAGATTTGTACATTAGCCAGAATGTAGCACAACAATGGAAGTGGAAGCAGTGTTCTTGTTCATTTAAATGTGAAAGTGCAATAAAAAGATGTCCCTAAAATAAATGAATAATCGCGATAAATAATCGTGATTATGATTTTGGCCATAATCGTGCAGCCCTACTGCAGCCCCTTTTTCAAAAACACATCACAGTGTAAACAAGCCCAAACTTACAAGTAGCTGCCATTACTGCAGATATCCCAGTGATAGTCCAATATTACCCAAACCTGGCCTGCACTCAGCGGTTTGCCAGTGGAGATCTTTTCAGATACATTCCACTGAATATGACAGTAAGGGCCAATTTGGCACACGGGGGAGCTTCATTGATTGGCATTGTGGTAACAAGGGGTGGGAGTGGGGGTATTTGGTCATCAATGTCAGCTCCTAAGCAGCGATGCACATTGGTTGACACAGCGAGAGAGAGGCGATGGTATCGGCTCACCTGATGGGCATCCAGATCGATGATGGTAGCCCTGGAGATGCCTTCCACTCTCTCGAACAGAAACTGAAAGACAGACGGGAAAATGTCTGCTTTCTCTCTGAAGAGGACACACTCAGTTTGGATTCTTTCAAAGGGATTCCAGAGTAAACCCCACTTTAGATATTAATTACATTTGAGTAGAAGTGCAGAAATGTCCACAATAACCTGGTTAAGCTCATATCAAGCCTTTGGTTAGCGGTCTTACTCTGACTTTTATTGAACGGAACCTCTTCAATAGGTACATTTAAACACTCCTTTCTTTTTTGTCTGCTTTAACTCGAACGTGCAAAGCATGATGTCCATCAGCTGCAGGATTTTGAACATTAATACAAAAAGAAGAAAGCCAAATTGTGTAACGTTGGCTGAACAGCAGCCACTGTGGCAATTCTAGGATAAGTGAGACCAGGAACAGCGCTGGACTGTGTGGCAATTTTGACCAAAGTCACAATCATGTCACACCCACCGGCCCAAAAATATTTATATACCATCATCAAGGATACAGCTGTAAAATGTATTGTTTCTTTTACTTACTTAGATGTATTTTGCCGTGCATAAAATATAGACTATTACCACTTTTAAGTCTCACATTTGTATCAGTCAATTATGTTTGTGCCATTCATGTGTGTGGGGACTTCGCTTAGTTAATCATGTCTGTAATGACGATGCTTTATGGGCCCAAAATCATGGAAGGTTAAGCAAACCTGTAAGCTTTTTTGCCGCATGCACCCGGTGACCAACATTCAGGAGTGAATGTGACATCATCTTGGAACAGGGTTTACACAACAGTACAGTTACTATTAATATAATATTACTATTAATACTCCCATTGGATGTTTTTTTGCAGTTTGCTGCCTTTTAATTGTTATTGTTGCTAGGCAATCACTGAATGAGTTTTAACGTTAGTTTCACACAAACCATGAACCGTAAGTTTCCTAGTAGTTAACGGCTCGGTTTTAATGAATGAATGAATTTACCTCCTGGCTGTCTGCTGTTCAGATCATGTTAATTACGGTTGATAAAGTCATGTTGCTCCGGGTGTCCAGCCAGAGTTACCACCTTGAGAACAAAAAACGCTAATGACGTCGGGCACTTTCCCACTCCGAGTGTAACTCGAGGTGTTCCGGTCGCTCCTGTGAAAAATGTGAGGCGCGTACAGTGGGGAAATAAATTACAAAAAGCCGCCCCAGGCGCCTCAGATGCCGATTAGTATAATGTGAAGCTATCCTTTAAGTTTGCTAACGTTAGCTACCATTACCCACCATAAGCTACGGGTCATACCAGACCAAGTAAGGCTGTAGCAGCAGAACTCTATTAAATGTATCTTTTTCATTCGTAAGAGGAAGACTGTTATTTCTTCTTTCAACAGTAACGTGGTCTCGCTTTAATCAAATAAGACCTCTAATCAAACGCTTAGCCACTAGCCGGTGTTTGAATGAATGTTTCCAATGAACAAACACCATGCCCGGTCGGGCTTCAGCCTTACCTTGATGGCCAGAGTGATGTCGGCGTAGGCGCAAAAGCCCCCTCCGCTGTCGCTGGAGCAGTGGTGGAAGCCTCCTCCTGGGAAACAGGAAATCCACCGGCTCAATGTCAGGGGCATTAGACGAGCCGAGCAGGTCACTGCACATCTAAAGGAGTCTACTATTCCAAAACGACCGTAATTGGTCCCGGGGCTGTTATTGAGTATATTGCGGCTCATGAAAATTGGCGCTGTTCCCCTGTGGTACCACAATGGGTGTATTCACACCAGAACGTGACCCCTCAAACGCGACTAAAATGCTTGAAGAGCGGCAATGTTCAGAGCAGGGATGAGAAAAAAAGAGACTGAAGAGACTTTTTTAAAATTGGGATGATAACCATTCATTCAGGTTAAAAGTTATACTCCCCTCTGCCCTGCTGTGCTCGTGTTCATTAAACCGGAGAAAAGAGAAGAATATTAATGAAGGCCAGGAAGGTGACGGGTGAAGTATGATTACCATTCATTGGCTGGCCTCCATGAACAGCCTCAACCTCCACGTCCTCGTAGTGTTGAGGCACACAATATGCAGATGTCAGACACATTTGAATAGCCTTTATATATCTTCATAGTTTATTGGTGCAGAACAATCCCCCCCCCCATTCATCAACAGAAGGTGCAAAGAAGCTGAGTAAGGAGGAGGTGCAAAGTACAAGTCTGATGCAGCTTTTCCTTTTGTTCCCCTGCTTAGCACAAATAATAAAAGGATGATACTTGATCAACCCGGCCTCTGATGGCAGGGGAAATGTGTTGGAACCGTTCTCAAACTCTAAAAAGACGTTCAGTGATGTAGTGGGATCTGGATGAAAAAGGTTGCAGCCTTGCGTCAGACTTTTAAAATGGCAGCAATTACATTCCATCACAAAGATATTTGGCAAAAAAGTTGTAGGATGCAAATGTACTCTGACAGGAACATTGGACGTGTATCGGTCCAGTTTATATATTAAGCGTATCTGTACAGAAACTCACTTACCGACATTTATAGCCCATCCTCGATCGACAGCCAGTTTTGCTGCCTGTGGAACACGAAATATTTCAGTTAAATTCTCAAAATCAACATAGACAGATGGATAAAGATGACTCTTTCTGACTGAAACAGAATATCAATTTATCAAAGAAAATGACCTTTTCCAAATTAACCACAAAATGCAGCGACAATCATTAAGTGGCTTTTGCGCTCACGAGAAATAAATCGTGTTTACTGAAGGCCAACAAAAAAAAACCTCTCTCTTTATGAAATTATAAGCATGTCTCAAGGTGATGCATTGAAAATGCTGCTTTTCAGTGCAGGGCACCGATCCCGATAGAAGACTTCTAATTCTGTTTGTGTTTACCACAGCGTCTGTTTTTCTGCCCTCCAACCATGAAGGTATACAGAGATTCTAAATCTGCATACAGAGAACCGGAGACGTACGAGTGCTCGTATCCCAGTTATCAGTTTTCTGATTGGAAGGCATCGTTAATATCATGAGTAACATTAAAGCTGCCGTTTGATGTGTCCTGATGGGAGAGGACCAAATGGCCTACATGATGGATTTTAAACAGAGTTTAGCAGTCAAATTAGTCAATCACAGTCAGTTTGTTCCATCTCTGCCCTACGGCCGCTAAATCACTTGTTACTATGGTGAGTTGGCTAAAGCTCACTTCTCAATAACACAAAGGCTGTGACTCCTATCGCAGGGCTTGAAATACCACATGCATACGCGCCGTGGTGCACGTAAAAAATACTCGTACGCATCGACCGTGAGATTCACGCAATTTCACAACACAAATTTACAACTGATAACATCGCGTCATGAAAACACTGATAATATGTAACACAATGAAAATGTCCTCATTTTCAAACTCATTAATTCTTCTTCTGAGGTTGAAATTTGAAAATTGATTGCATACAGGGAAGCGACAGTTTCAAGGGCCCTTCATCTGATTTCATGATCAATTAGTCGATCATAAAGTCAAATAATATTCATCGCTCTGCCAGTGCCATGTTCTTATGCGAGTGCTCTGGTAACAGTAGCCTAATGTTGTTATTTAGCCTTCCTAAGGACAAGATGCTGGTGAAACTTGCATTCTCTCTACCGGCCAAGTTTATGAGAAAATGACTCTACTTCTCTCTTGATTTATTACTCAGTAAACATTGTAATCATGAGTTTATGGTCTCAATCTCTAGTTTTAAGTCTTCTTCAATACAGCATGATGTTCATTTAGTACATGATGGTCCATTTAGAGTCAAGTAGACCATAAAGCAGGGTATGCTTTAGGGCGGGGCTACACAGTGATTGACAGGCCACGGCATTGTCCGGTCTTGGAGTTGTCCACATTTTCCCCTTAGAACTTTAACCCTTTCACAATGTGATTGTAACATTTTGGATGCCTAAAAATGCAGCGTTCTGTTCCACCCGCTCGCGTTACTTAAGGTTCCAAAAAAACAAGACTAATAGGTGACGTCACGGTGACTACGTCCACTTCTTATATACAGTCTATGGTCTAATATTGGCAGTTAACTCAGCAAGTTAGATTGAATCGTCGACCATTCTGGCTCACCCCCAATGAACATGTACAATTTAAAGTTATTTTACTGAACAGATTTGGGGAAAATGTTAGCAAAAGGTAGCTCAATTTACATTAATGTAAGGGTAGGTGCACACAATTACGTGTAGAACAACAGTGTATGGTAATTTTTCCTGAAGGACATCTCGAGCAGCAGAAAAGAGAGGCGGGCAGGGTTTGTTCCACAGGTTGATCAACCCCAATCCTAATGTGCACGGCTCAGCATGAGGAAGGCTCATTTGCTCCCCTGGCTCCTGTTAAGGAACCACCGGGGCTTATCTGAAAAGACCTTTGGATATCATTTGAAATACATCGAATGTATGCACAGAACAACATACAATGTGCCATATTTGCATAATACAGATGAGCTAAGGCACGTTCAAGTCTGTAGCCGTACTTTTGTCACATTAGCTTCCCGCCTATTTTCCTTATTCCTCATTCTTCCTTTTTGCATAACAACATTTGCAGAGATGGCTTAGTTTCTCCTCATGCTCCGCTGGAAACAAAGTAAACTGCACAAAGAGCACAAGATTAATCAAGAGTTTTAGTGAGAGAAAACTCAGAAACTAACCCTCAACAAATATTCGACCCATCCACTTCATTTGAGATATTACATGGATGAGAGGCTCTGATCAAATCAAGACAACACAATCACTTCCTGTTTACTATAGGCGATAAACACAAGCTACTCTGTTAAAATGTTGGCACAATAACGGATAAAATCCACTATTTGATGTACTGTCTCCCCTGGCGTACTTCAGGGCTATGTCCTTGGCCCGCACCTGTTCTCCCTTTAACAATCTCTCTTTACTCAGTCATGACACCTCACATTTTTAGACCACTGCAAAGCAGACAGCACTGGACTTCCCCTTCTTCTTTTCTGACATAACGACAGGTTCATGACCGGATGACCTCTCCAAGTGCATGTTGTGTCATCACTGCAAGATGAATATGGTTGCTTTTTTGTCACTGGAAAACACTCTACGAGATCTCTTATAGTTGCCACATTTGTCAAAAAAAAACCTTGATGTGACTGTTGTCAAGCAAACTGCCTCACAATCACCCATCATTCTGATTTGCTTTAAGGACCTTCCAAGCCATCTTGGAAGGTCCTGGTCCTACTTGTTCATTTCTAGTCACTATATGTGGTTGTGGAGCTCCAACAAAAGGAACAATTTACAGTTTTTCCATGGAAGTCATTGAGCCTCCCTCAACAGGCTTCCCCCTCTTCGCAGGTGTTCACCTCACACACACACACACACACACATACACATACACATACACATACACACACATACACACACACACACACACACACACACACACACACACACACACACTTTGTGTCCCCCCCTCAGGCTATCCTCTATCAGCAAGGACAAAACAACTACTTTTTATTCCCCTTAACTTTACAACATTTGCATGAAACCTCAAATTAAAGTCTATGGAACTGTTTTGACATCAAACCTTGTTGCTAAAGCTTCATCATCACATACAAAGCTTGAAGGTGATGTAGAGTTTCTCACGGTTGACTGAACAAGGTGAATGTCTCCTGCACCGTATCTAGGACTAAATGTCCTCTCTAGAGACAAGCAATTTAAAAAAAATTGTGCCCATCTAAGATGGGTTTTTCATGAGAGATAAAGCAGTGTTTGATGGCAACCTGCCTATGGAGCTCAACACAACACCAGCAGAGTGAACCATGTGCTGGACTGATGTGGATTTGTGGATTCGGCCTCAATGCTAACAGCTAACAGAGCTACCGTACACACTCTCTGCAACTCAGCCGCTGCTACGCGGGTAGACAGCTTGGCGAGTTTGATTTGGCTAGTTTGTATGAAGTGTATCATACAACGACTTCTAGGCGATTGCTTGCATACGTTGCCTTTAGTTTTTGAATTAGAATGAAGTGTTTTTAAGAAGCTTTAGAACGCGTTGGTTGCGTACATCACTGGTTGTAAGATGGCTCACTTTCTTGGTTTTGGAAGGTGTGTTTGGCTAACAGCTAACGTAATCAGTACACACACTGCTGTAATCTGCAACTCAGCTGCTGTGAAGCGGGTACACAGCTTTATTTGGTTTTTGGCAAGATTGCATAAAATGTGTTAAGAAATTAAAAGCTGTAGAAATGCCTACAAAATCTGTATTTAATTGGAAATGATCTCATTTTATGATGCTGTTTGTGTGCAGGAAGCTGCATAATATGTGATCTGTGATGCACCTGCAGAAGCTTGTATTTTGTGACGGAGGTAACAGAGACTCTACTGGATCACGCCTGTATTTGATAGCGGTACACTACAGAACATGTGTTCTTATGACAAATGAGGGCAATTAAAAGGGAAGAAGGGTTAAAACATGTTAATATTACAAGCTACAGACATGAAGAGAATGGGGCTCTCAGAAACCTACCATTATTGTTCCTCCAGTCTGTGTCCGCAAAGGCCTCAACACTTTCCGCTGCACCAGGAAATTAGGCAGAAACATCAGAGGTGGGATTTCTGTGATCGTTGCCACCTTCAGAGACCACTGAAAGAGAACACAATAAACACAGTATATACATAGACCTTCTATCTGTGCTATGACTCTATCCATTGTCAGGGAAACAAAAAACCACACATGGACCTCGTTGACGGAAAAGCACAGAAAGCCCAACAGAGGGTTTCAATGTGAGCCCACCAGGGTTTGGATATAAAAGGTGTACCCGAGCTGACTAAAGGAATGCACGACAATGCTGCCGGTGGGCTTAGTCTTGAGCCGCGACTCTCACATGAAAACAGGATAGCACAGAGGAATGCTAATTCACAACACAGTACACAACAGGTCCCTCTCTTGAGCCCTCCAAGATGTACCAAGATACCTTTCCCTCTCCTTTACAACACTGACTGGATGGTGAATGGTGATTACATGCTTAAGAAAACATACTAAGTAGTATTATATTTCATTTCTACCAATAGATGGCCCTAAATGCTACACACTGTTCCTTTAAAAGTGGGACGGTTCTTGTTGACCCAGAGAGGTACTGGTCTGAATATGCTCGACATGATTGATTTGAATGAGGACCAACTCCCTTTTGGGAGAGTCCAGTGCATTTCAATGAGAACTCTCTGCTCTGTTGCAACGTGAGAGGAAAAAAAGTAAAATAGAGAAAATCCCAGACAACAAACTCTTTGAATCACATTGATGCCAGTATTACATGGGAACATACAGCAACATGTCATCGTAATAACTAATGAAGCTCTTCAGTTGTACTGAGCGATGCATGCAATACAGGAGGAGATGAGCTGTAGTGAACACGCCATGCTGTCGTAATGAGAGGTGCACTGAAGGTTGGCAGTGTTGAGGGGAAACAAACCTTTAATCTGTTGAGGTAGCGTTTGGTGTGAACCACCAGCAGATCCTCTTCAGTCGCTTCACGCGCTTCCACCATGTTCCCATCGGTGACCAGCTGCTCCTCTGAGACAAAAAGGCATCGTTTGATTAGGAGTCACATAGATCGAGCAGGAGTTTTTTTTACAACTTTTGCGCAAAACTATTTTCACAAGGCTAATGTGGGAGGAAGCCGAGGGACCCGGAGAAAACCCACGGCAACCCGGGGAGAACATGCACACCGCACACAGACAAAGGCTACGTTCACACTGCAGGCAAAAAGTAATGCAAAGTACAACTGTTTTTTGCACATATGTGACAGAGTTTTTACCATTACAGTGTGAACAGCACAAATCACATGGAATCTGATCTTTTTTTAGACTTTTCGATTTGCGAAATAGGTCCGATTGTTCTCAATGCGACCTCTGAAGTCATTTTAGAATGAATGCCGCTTTTACGTCACTCTAGCTCGACTTTCGTTACAATTCTACGCTGCGAAGACATTGGCGTCACGTTCCCACCACTCGTGACTCTTATTCCACATAAACACACAACTCGGTAACACAAAGCGCCACAAAGCACCATCATTAAAAATGTGTCTCTCTTGTTGTCATCTGCTCAAGAATTCGCTGGCTTCCACTAAACATCAACTTATGAATGAATGAATGAATGAACGGGACCAGTTCACACTGGGATCTGGTATTTGCACATTCATAAAATAATCTAGAAGATCTGATCGGAGCAATAAATCTTTATTAAAACTTGCAGCCAAGGATATGTTTAAGGTAATTTGTCAGTCATTTACTTATTTTCTTCACTATAATTGCTTTTATATTTTTCTGTATTATTTATTGAAGTAGTTATTGAACTTACTCACCAACATTATCATTTATTTATTTCTCTCTCCTCCTCGCACATCCCTCTGGTCACACTTTTTCATATATACATATATGACAGATGGCAGATGGACTGTACTTACACTAACTGTACGTAAGGTGCCACCTGCTGATCAGGACTATCTAACGTTCACACACTGTAGACACAGCTACGGGGTTTGGGGTTAGGTGTCTTGCCCAAGGACACATCGGCATGGACTAGCTTAGCTGGGGATCGAACCGTCGATCCACTAATTGAAGGAGGACCCTGCTCTACCACTGAGCCACAGTCGCCCATACAGGACACACTTACATGTACAACACTCCCACAAACAGAAATCGGATCCACATTCAAATCATAACGTTGGTTTCACACGTCTCGTGTTGATGTCTGTATATTTTGTCACAGGTTTTTTCTTTCTAATATATAAGCTGTACATCACAATGACAATCTTATTTCCATTACATACTCTCTCCACCAGGGCGCACTGAAACGTAGAACTGAACTGTCCTGCCAAGACATTCAGGAATCCTTAAAAAATACATTTAAAAAAAACATAAATGGGCCAATATATCAAACGCGTCGGATTTGTTTTATTAGTCGAGCAACAACCATATATGAAAGCAGACCCAGCACTGACTATACATTAGTCCTAGCAATAGGGCTGGGTGACAGATCAATATAATTACATATACACTATTTACATATTTGTGTAATAACAAATTGAAATCATTTGATATAAATCTTTACGTCTAAATGAATGACAACAGGTTTAATAACACCACACTCTGTCACAACCTCACTGCAAACATTAATTCAGAGCATTTTACTTTTGACCTTTTCTGTCGATTAAAATACAAACCAGTCGGATCAAAGTGATGAACATGGTGCAATAACTTAACTACACTGACAACTCACTGCAGTAACGTTGAGTTTTACAAGATGCAGATAGAGCAGTCTACGCTCAGCATACACTGCACATACTCCACAGCAACATAATTGTTAACATTATTATAATGCTACAAAGGGTATGGTTTCCTTTTTTACGTTTTTAGCGTCACAAAATAGTACATTTTTGCTATATTTAGCTTATTATTTACTAACTTTAGTTGCTGCATTGTGGAACTATTTGGTGTATTCTTGGACTTTCCACCGGAACACAGAGCTGTTGTTGTTACATGCTACACATGTAAAGAAAGAAAATCCACTCCCTGCCTTTGAATGTAACACAGTCTGCTCATTAAAGTTTCTTGCTGTGATTTTCTAACCTTGTCTGGTCTCATCTGCTAACATCTTTCTCTCCTTTCAAGCACTTCCTGTAGCAAAGTCAATCTACAGTGCAAATTGAGGGTACCGTTTTTATGAAGTCGTACCGGTTACCCCGGCGACTGTTTTCCCCTCGGCCCTGAATCCTGAACCCTGTGCTGGGCCTCATCTATCTATACTGGAGACGGACACACTCTCCCACAGGGAGCTTGCTCTAATTATCTGCACTCGATTGCTCTGCCTTTCCCCTTCTCTAGCAACTACATCTCACCTCTCCACTCTCTCTCTGCTTTGTTCTCTACCTCTTATGATTCACTCCGAGAGATTCCCATATGTATGCATCAGCCTGGGGGGGGACGTTCCCGCTATCTGCCGCTCTGTCTCTTGTTTTCTTACCTTTCAAAAAGTGAATGACTTTCCCCCACTTCCCTGCATCAAACGGATGGAGCTTCTCAAGGCCCATGAAGGTCATGTTGTAGTCTGGGTGGTACACGATGGGCAGACATGTTCGAGGGATGCTGGCGTACAATTCAGTGTGGTGGGAGCTGAAAGTACAATGTCAAAATAAATAGATAAAAAAAGCACTGCTGCATTCTACATGGAGCTATTTCCCCTTTGGCTTAATAAGCATTCTTGGAACGGTCATGTTTGTGTGTGTGTGCTGCTCACCTCCCCGTCCCTTCATTATCTGCTTTGTGAGCCATGTTTCTCAGGCATTGCTACTTTCATCTGGAGGGGAAAGTAAGAAGATTACAAACGGATAATGAAAGTCATTCACATGCAACTACTGTAAATATTTACCACAGCTCTCAAGACATTCAGGATTCTGTTTGAAAATAAGATTTAATTTAGCAACTAGTTTGTAGAAATTGCATTATATAACAACGTCACTGCGCAAGCAAGAATAAGGGACAGTAGCCTACACTATTATGAATCAAGGGTCCAATTCTTCGCGCATGCGCAATGGTATGTGTACGTTTTCACAGACGCAACTGCACACGGAAGGGCGAGAACCGACAAACACACAGCCTCCGAACGTGTTTGTTATGACATTTCAGCGTCACAGATAAAAGCGTCACCACGGCTAATGTATAAAACGGGCCGGAACTGTTTTAGAGGACAGAAACTATCCACAACCGATGTGTCTCACCTGTCACTGTGTGCGGAGTATCGCAGGTCACCGAGCAGCTGTAGGACATTAATGTAATGAATAGAGACCGTCAATGTTTGTCCTCCCCGACAGGCTAAAAGCTCGGCTTGTTTGTCGTTAGCAAGCTAACAGAAAGAAAACGTTTTTTCTCTACTGTTTTCAGTATCTCTCAGCTGCTCCGCTGCTACGTAGGAGACGTACGTAGAATGCGCGCGAGCTCCGTCCCTTTACGCCGCCACCGCACACGCGCATTTAAAACAGAAGATGCTGCGGTCGAAAAATTACCTCCTAACAACTTTTCCTTGACCTCGCTGGAAAACGTCATGGAATCAAGGAAAGATGTGAAGGAGAATGAGGAGTTAGAGAATCCAACCTCACTTTCACTAAACTACGTAATTATGAAGCGATGGCGGATGTCACTGACGTAGATCTGCCAATGAAACTACAAAAAGCGCAACTATGCACCTATTGTTCTAAAGAGAGACACCGGAGCTCCTTCTTCCTGCTGCTGTCACACTTAACAATCAACATGCTTCAGCAGAAACTGATGATTCTCTTGTGCAATATCAATTGCTGTTCAATAACAATATTTACTTTCTGCAACAATGTAGATTAAACTGGTCGGTTAAGTAGCTTTAATAATCTATTATAGGCCTAGCTTGTTATTTATAATGATGCTTCTCTGTTATTGTCATTCTTTGCTGTTTAACAGATATTTAATCGTGACTCGTCTTGAAGAGGATCGATTCATAACATTGGTACGGTCTCATTACCCTAATTGGGTACCTATTGGCCGTATTAAAGATCAGATTATTGAGAACGAGAATTTGTTTATTTACAGTTTGCTATATTCACTTTTCTTTTTTTGTAACCTCCGTTGGCAGTTGCGCCGCCTATTGTTTTTGGTAGTTTGATCGATTTTTTTGACACCACTCTCATTCTGTGAAGCCCCCTCTTCTGCATCTGATTGGCTAATACTACTTGTAATATATATTTGTTAAGTTTGTTGCTGATGAACAAGGTTGGTGGATGGTAGGTATAAGGTTAATGACTTCAAGCAGCCTTCTTGTATCGTGCTCTCATATATAATGAAAATATCTGGATTATGATAGATTTTTTTCTTATAGATGGAATAAAATTACCAATCCGTAGGAAATTGAACTTTTGACGTGTTGTCATAATTTAATGTTAACATGAATGTTGATTTGGCACACCGAAGAAAGAAAGAACATTACATTTATGAATGGTCATGAATTTTGCTTCAGACTAAATGTCCCCCTCCGGTTCTATGAAATCACCTGACTTTTTATAGGTTGCTTTGTGGGCTAACTTTCACGAGACATTCAGACAATACCAATTAGAACGTGGACACGTCCAACGAGAGAGTCGATAAGATGAGAGTCATCACTGTACATCTGTACGAGCCCACACCGTCCTGACAAGAGGTCGACGGTAATCAACGGAAATACGGAACACCTGTGTGGGAGGATAATGTGTGCGAAGGCTTCAACTTTTCTGCGCATTTGCGTTTTCATTTCTCAAACTGATAAGCGAGTTATACTTTATGAACTAAGCACGCAGCGCTGTAGCAGAGTTCAGCTTCTGATTGAAACAAAAACACAAAAAATGAGTCACAGCAAGCAGCTGTGCGGATAAAATATGGTGGCTCCTACTTGCAACACGATGAGCAGCTTTCACTTTTCAGTCAGTGTCACTGGTTGATTATGCATGTGTGCTCAAACAGAATTACAATTGCTAAACACAAGAATGAATGGTCTCTAACACATGCTCAAAATGAGCCACTTTAGCCACTAACGCTCTCCCATAATCATCATGATAAATGACTGAAAAACAATTATGCTAACAAGCTCTTCAGTAATGCTACTCAGTGGATTAATTAGTGCATATTTGAGTAATGTCATACTTCACACATAACACATGGGTGGCATTAATAGGAACTTTGGAGGTTATTAAGTAGGAGCTCCAAAAAAGTAGTCAGGGGCGAAGAATGTGTGGCGTCATCGTGGACTGTTATTCTATTCCAAGAATGTTTCCACCCACAGACACAAAGAACCCGTCATCATAACATAACGTCAACATAACCGGCTCCGCTAGTCCATGACGATGTGTCCTTGGGCAAGACACTTAACCCCAAATTGCTCCCTCAGGCTGTTCCTGCGGTGTATGAAGAGGTATGAATGTTAGTTAGAGTCCTGATGGCCAGGTGGCACCTTTCATGACACCATCAGTGTATGACTGGTTGTGAATGGCTGAATAATGGCATGTAGTGTTAAAGCGATTTGACTGTTCGGAAGACTAGAAAAGCGTGATACAAGTCAGTTTACCATTTCTACCATTTTATTCCATGCATAGCATGTGCTGTGATGGTGGGACAAAGACACTTTGCTGTAAGCTTCATTTAACATGATGCCCCGGCTGTATGCCTGACCCTAATGATATCTCAGCTATTAGCTATAGCTCTCCTTTGGTGGCAATGTCACTCTCAACATCTGATGGATTGCCATAGAATTTTTTGGCGCCATTCATGGTCCCCAGAGGATGTTTCCTGCTGACTTGGTTGATATTTGTGTTTGGGTGGATTGTCTCAACAAGTATCTCCATGAGATTTGTTACCGGTCGTTGACTTTATATAAACAGTGGACGTAGTTGCCGCGACGTCACCCATTGGTTTGTGGACTGAGGTTGTCGCCATCTTGGACTTTGGCCGTCACCATCTTGGTTTTTGCAACCAGTGAATGGAAATGACCATATTTGGACTCCGGAGAAGTGACGTAGAGATGATGTATACAGCTCTGGTAGCAACCTGTCAATTACAAGGTAGCCATGCCCTAAAGCATACTCTGCTTTATGGTCTGTTTGACTCTAAATGGACCATAATCTACTAAATGAACATCATGCTGTATTGAAGAAGACTTGAAACTAGAGATTGAGACCATAAACTCATGTTTACAAGGTTTACTGTGTATCTTTACACATAGGAGGACAGACAGGCGAGTGATGGTTCCTGGTACACATGGGAAAACAGATAAGTAATATGAAACACGAAGACACAAAAAACACGAGCAATACATAAATCCTGAGTTGGCCTTGAAGTGCTACCGGTGGGGTTGAGACAGCAATCTGGCGAGGAATGGTTGAAGAGCCGAGGGTAGATATGCTGCAAGCTGATGAGCTGGTAAGCGGCAGGTGAGCTGACTGGAAGAGGTGATGAGCTGATTGCAGACAGGTGCGTGTAATTAGCACAGCCGGGAGAACGAGAAAGGGAGACCACTGCAATTGAATTGAACTCATCTTAAGTATTATAAGTTGTCATGAACACTGTAATGCTCATCTGACAGAGATCATCAAATACAGCTGTATTATAACACAATGGACAGATGATGCAGCTGTGTCACTCGTCATATTCAATTGCCTTTGACGTCTGATAGCATCTCTCATGGGCAGGACTAAGACACGAGGAGAGAAGTCGAGGAGGCGAGGAAAGCAATTGAGGACACATGTTAGCAGATTGAAAAGCACCCACCAAACATAAACAGAGAGAGAGAGACAGACAAGGGAGCACTGGGAAACGGGAGGCACGAGGGGCCTTTCCCAAGTTTGCACGTCCTCGATTCCTTTCCTTTGCCTCCTCTCCTTGCGTCTTAGTCCCTCCCACCTGAGATGCAGGTGGAGGAGGCGAGGAGGACACAACAGGCATTTAACCAAACGAGACATCCTTGCCTCGGAGCCGTCATATTAAATCTACGTCTGTTAAATATAACGTGCGGCACAGCTGCACCAGCTGTTATACCGCTGTATTTCATCATCTCTGACAGTAAAAACTTTCAACTCAATTCACAAAGTGGCATGATGTGACAAGAATGTTCGGATGTCATATTTATATGTGCAGCACTAAAGAGTGACATGTATTATATATATGATTGATTTGATATATATCAAATGCACTCTTGTCCTCTATATCACAACATGAAATATGACAAATTAGTGAGGAATGCGGTTAGAAAAGAGCCTACGCGAAGGGCATAAAGTTTGATCATCTTAAATAACGACAACTTGTGTATACAGTTACATTTTAGAGTCCTGCCATGGTTTGAGATTATTCCAGCTGTGCGTCAGGTCTCTTTCAAATGTCACCAGTGCCGAAAAGACTTCCGCAAAGGAGGCAGAAAACAATTGAGAAATGAAAAGAGCCCAAGGAAGCACTCGGGAAACTTCTGGGGATCTGGCCGTGACCTGAACAGCAAATGTTAGCTGCTTACATTTATGTCTTTCTGTGGACTGATTTTGTCCCAACCGAGTAAGATGCAGACACGAAATGTGTAGCTGAGATCAAAATGAAGGTTGAGTTCGAAGATGGCCGTGGTCCCAGCAAAGGAGTCCAAGAAAGCCATTGGTCCCCAATGTTATACCTGCACTTTAGGCCCATGACTGGACGATTAGGATCCCTGAAACCTTACAGGTAGTTGATGTCAGAAGGCTAGGTTCAAAGAGAGGTGTGGTCCGAGCAAGGTTGGTAGGAAGTGGAAAAGGGGACATTGCCCCCCCCCCACTTCACGTTGTTGGTCTAATTTGGTGTCACGGCCAGAGTCATCGCATTGCAAGATGCCATTTAGTTTAGAGCAGGCGGGGGCAATTCTTTTTCCCAAAGGGCCACATGAGAAACAGGGACTGTTGTGGAGGGCCGGTCCAATAGACTGAACTCAATCCTGCTCAATATTATTCCACCTCTTTATAAAAAACAGTAAATTGTATGTTTTTTATAAGCTGCGAATGGTAAGAGTAAATACTATGATCAGTGGTGGAATGTAACTAAGTATATTTGCTTAAGTACTGTACTTATGTACAAATTCATGGTACTTTACTTGAGTATTTCTATTTTATTCAACTTTGTACTTCCACTCCACTACATTGCAGAGGGAAATATTGTACTTTGCACGTTATCATTTTTCAAACCCGTCCGAACTACCCAAACTGAACAACAGTGTAAAATAAGTTCAAATGAGCTCCACCTGAAACATCTGCAGCAGGAATAATGATCCAAACACTCTGTATCAGTCTTTCATTTTTTAACATAGGCTGACAGCTGACTCACATCTCCCGTAAGCTCAGTTCACCAGAACATTGCAGTGACGCTGCTGCTCACACACATTCACAAACGTTCTAACGTACGTACATTGAGAACAAAAGAAACAGCAACAGTCGCCTTCAAAATAAAAGCCATGCAGCTGTATTCCGTGCATGATGTACACTTACTTACGTTTTATTCCTAATTTCCCAGTGACAGCCAACGGGCCGGGTATGGCCCGCGGGCCGTACATTGCCCAGGTCTGCTCAGCGCTTTTTAGACGGTTTCAGTCGTCAAGGAAACAACCTCGGATCTCCTCTGGCTATGAATATGCCCTTTCTATAAACACAACTGTTCTAGGGAAAATCAATGGACAAAAAGGCTTCAGGATCCAATGGAATCATCCAGCTCAAAGATCCCAGCAACATCATTAAAAAGACCACTACTAAGCGATATGGGACACTGTGGGCTCCTGGCTGCGCTGTCAGAGTAAATGGTCCAAACCAATGGGGAGGCCATCTTATCTGGATGAAAATTTGATCAGACAGTTGTATTAGAATTTGCATCAGGTGCTTAAACAAACTCATCAATTACTGGCACACTTAGCATAATGCAAGATCTGGATTAGTTTCCAATCCAAGGCTGTATGGATAATGTATGAACTAGCAGACTGTTGATGGCCATGCATCATCAGAAAATCCACAATACAGCCGCCAGGCCTTCTTCATGTTTTCCAAAACCACATGTGCTGACCTCGCCAGTCGCCCGGAAATCTGATCTGTAAAAAAAACACAGAGCTGATGGTATTGACTTTAAGAACAAATTCTACATGGGAAGTGCCTCTTTTTTTTTTTAGGGTTATCAGCCAGACTTTGACTAAACGTCAGTAGACCGTAGAGCTTTCGGTCTTTGGTCTTTGCTGGATGTGAGAGAGACGTTGGAGGAGATTCAAAGTGACTCATGCCCATTCAGTCACTTAAAGCAGGAATTAAACCAGCCTCTCTCTCAACACAGCCCTCCTGCCTCTGGTAAATGGCAAGTGTGGTGGTCTGGTGGGAATAACGCAACTGTTAGCAGAGCTGTTTTTGTGCTGTTTTGACAGTTGGAGCCAGTGTTTTAGGAGACGGAGACTACAGCACACAGTCGGACTTTTCATTTTTTCGCAATTTAATGCGAAGATGGATTCTAGACCCTGACAATATTGCCAAAGAGGGGGGGGGGGGGGTGGGCAGCACTACTCTGCTTCTTGTTTAGATGCACTATTTTAAGCTATTCACCCTTAATGTTCTGGAGTTTCTGTTAACCTGAAGTCATTTTCTACTGTAGATTCATATCATCAGTAGATTTCAACCAGAGAGAGGCTTACATTGTGTAGCCATTTTTAACCTAAAACCAATTGGTTTCCAGCGCGTCTAACAAAATTCATTAAAGGCTTCTCGTTCAAGCCTCGTTCCAGATCTGTGAATTGCTGCCCAACTTCTTCGATCATCAAAGGGTTTCACATTCACAGCCGTCTGCTGAATTAGATGAATGCAGCTGCATAGTTTATCAAAAGTCACCTTTCAGAAATAACATCTCTCACATCGGTGAAATGTCTTTGATTGTAGTGGAAATGGTTAAGCATCATTACTTTTCTTCTCTTTTTTTGTGATATGGCTGATGCGTTAGAAAACAGCAGAAAGAAAGCAACGTTAGCATTCATTTGTGATCATGTTTCTGGCCACCTTTATGAATATACAATAGACCGCATATAAGAAGTGAACGAAGTCAACGTGACGTCACCCAGTGGTTTGTGGACTAGAAGTGATGCCAGACGGTGGAGCTATGTACACCCAAATGCTTAGTTAGGACATTTTTAAGTGACCAAAATGTTACTGTTTACTTTCACTAAACTGAAAACACTGAAAGGGTTAAAGTTCTAAGACAAAAACACAGACAACTCCTAGACTGGACAACACCGCTGTAGAGACCTGTCAATCACAAGGCAGCCCCGCCCTAAAGCATACCCTGCTTTATGGTCTATTTGACTCTAAATGGACCATAATGTACTAAATGAACATCATGCTGTATTGAAGAAGACGTGAAACTAGAGATTGAGACCATAAACTCATGTTTACAATGTTTACTGATGTAATAAATCAAGAGAGAAGTAGAGTCATTTTCTCATAGACTTCTATACAATCAGACTTCTTTCTTTTTGTTTCAGGCACTTCCACATTTACTTCGCCTTTCAGAACAGGTGGTTGCTGCCTGGAATATGTGTCCAGTAGTCACTCTCCTCTAGGTCTCTACAAACTGAAAAACACATCTGGTGTATAAGCCGGTGAGTGCTCCGTAGAGCTGAGGGGTGATCATTCTGTGTGGGTTTGTCACTACAAGTGACTCCTTTCACACTACACATAGTCGTCTGATCCAAAGGTAATGTAAAAATTCAAACGACTGCAGCTTTACGTTAACTTCTAGCCACCACGTCTGCATCTATACAAACTGGATTCAGACCCTGAACAGGTGGATTTGTCTATTGAGTGAAACGTATTTGTTGTCAGTGTGACATTGCTGTCAGAGGCAGCTGTAACAGACTAGTTTCATGTTCCCACAGCTCTGAAATAACACCTCTGACAGCAAAATCTAGACAAATCTAGTTTTCCATAACTCCCCACCACCCTCCATGCTAATTAGCGTTGTGTGATTCTGATGACTATGACCGTCGAGCCCGGTAACAGTGAAATATTCCTGTGCTTGCAGACAGACCTCCCGGGGTGACCAATGGGGATTTATTTCTTTATTGTTTTCCTCCAATTCAGCGAATGCCTCACAGTGGAATTGTTTACAGCCTAATGTATGATAGATTATGCAATTTCTCCCCTGCAATGCCGCTGGAATATTAAGTTGTTTCACTCACCTTGTTAGATTCATGTTGCAAGAAGGCTGCCTACACACTGCTGGGTATCGTTTTATTTGTTTCTCCCAGTGGGTTTGAATACAATCAGAGGGACATAGCAGCATCCTTCTGAGACATTAGGTGGATCATTTCTTTCTATTAAAGCTCAGGGAGTCTATCGGTCTATCAGAGGGTAGTTTAGTATGCTTCATGGAACCAAACTCAGCTCTAGGAGAGTCCTACAGCAGTTGTAAGACATCTTTGTGATCTTTGTGGATAGATGGATGAATGGATGGATATATGAAGAATAGATGGATGGATGGATGGATGGATAGATGAATGGATGGTGGATGGATGGATGGATGGATGGGTGAAGAATAGATGGATGGATTATGTATGGATGTATAGGTGTATAGATGGATAGATGTATGGATGTATAGATGGATAGATGGATAGATGGATAATGGATGAATAGATGATGGATAGATATATAGATATGGACACACAACAGCAAACAAAAGACATCATTAAAATCAAATAAATTAATTAAATGGGTGCTCAGTGTAGGGCTTGACCATGACCTGAAGATAGGAAGGAGCTGTTCCTTTCACTGCCCTGTAGGCTAGCACCAGAGTCTTAAACTGGATGCGGACTCTTACAGGTAGCCAGTGTAGAGAACGGAGAAGGCAAGTTGTGTGGGAGAACTTGGGGCGATTGAACACCAGGCGAGCTGCAGCTTTCTGGACAAGCTCCAGAGGTCTGATGGCCGACACCGGGGCTCCGCAAGTAGTGAGTTGCAGTAGTCCAGGCGGGAGATGACAAGAGCCTGGATTAGGCTACTGAACTCTACTGTACTCTACTGAATTTATCAAGACAACTTTAAACAAGGATAATGTGCTGAGCTTGGATTAACAGGGGACAAGGACAAATTGGTCATACAGTTTAAAAATTAGTTTGTAAAATATAACAAATCTATTGTTCCCATAAGTAAATTAGGATAATTTACACTAAAAACAAACATGTATTACACATACTCCTAGATTAAATATGTTCAAAGTTGCTGCGGCAAGAAGTAACACTTTATAATGCTAATCCTCAAAAACAAGCCCTGTCCACTTCAAACAAGAGAGAAATAGGAATCTCTCATGTGAAAGTCCCCAAACTGTTAAAACTCTGGCAGAATATAAAGTGTTCATGTAGGACAGCAATCCACATCCTCTAACTCACTGTGTATCGCTTCCTCTCAACAGAAACTGTCAATGACGCTGTGTGTATAGTTCAATTAGCTGTTGTCTCTGTTAGCCAAAATTCACGGCAGCACCAGGCGGCAACCTCCTGGTCTGAAAAGAGAAGCCATTGCGGAAGTGCTTTAACTTGCATTCTCTCTACTGTCCACCAGGGGGCGACTCCTCTGGTTGTATAGAAGTGTATGAGAAAATGACTCTACTTCTCTCTTGATTTATTACCTCAGTAAACATTGTAAACATGAGTTTATGGTCTCAATCTCTAGTTTCAAGTCTTCTTCAATACAGCATGATGTTCATTTCGTAAATTATGATCCATTTAGAGTCAAACAGACTATAAAGCAGAGTATGCTTTAGGGCGGGGCTACTTTGTGATTGACAGGTCTCTACCACGGCGTTGTCCTGTCTGGAGGTTCTAAAACAGAAATAAGGACAACTCCCAAACTGAAGCAGTTGTTGATCATTTGCTACTCCTCTCGACTGGTTAAGAGCAGTGAAGAGTCAGCAGGAAGGTTTAACACCAACAAAATATCTTTAGTGGGAATCACTGCAACGATGTGAGGTCATAAATGAGCACAAAAAATATTAGCCTGATGGGTCCAATAGTATGCGAGATTAGCCTTGGACCAACAGACAGAGATGCATACACACACACACACACACACACACACACACACACACACACACACACACACACACACACACACACACACACTCACTCAACTGCATACACATTCTCCTGGCAGAAATGAAAGTAAAATAACTCCAAAAGGTAATACTATTACTCAAGTGGGACTATCTTCCCGTTCTTGTGGACGAGGCTGTGAAACAGCATTTAGGCGATCATGTTGGGACAGAAAATGCATTGAAAATATAACATTTAAAGGAAAAGGGTGTGGGATGGTGCTTGGGGATTTCAACCTTTTCTTTCATCGTATTTCATTTTTAGCATATAGCTCTTGTGTGCAAAGATTTTAGTCCACACATTTGCTGCCAGCATCCATATTGTGATTCATGGTGCTGGGCCAAAAGGGTGGAGCCGGCAGCTGTGTGTGATTAGTTGACGTTTTGAATTTACAGATGACTGAATTATCCATTTCTTTAAGTTGTAGTTCCGCGCCCTAACCAGCAGGTGGCCCAATCAAGAGGGTAAGTACTGTCTATGTATAGCTGCACAGAACAGGCTTCTCATTATGTCAAATGTTTTGGAAGAGACTCATTAAAATGAGACTTTCTAAATTTTTAGATATGTAGAGCATTCTGACCTACAGAAACAACAGTAACACAGTATGAATAATGGATTCACACTCCCACAACACAAACATCACATAATGAAGCTTCCTCACGTCTGCCATTCATTAACAGTGATCATTAAACACACTTTCTCTGAGAAAGCTCCCATTACGTCCGTGGCGGAACCGTGAGGAAGATTCTTTCCAAACGAGACAACAGAAACACAGAAATGAGAAAGCATGGGAGCTCAGAGGGAAACACTGCTGTCTTTGGCTCTCTGGATGCTGTCATGCTGTCATGACCAGCCCATGTTGTAAATGAACGTGCTACGAGGCTGAGGGTGGTTTAAGACTGCTCTCGGCAGTTCTCCTTGAACTGTCTTGAAATAGAGCAACCATGAAGACATAGAAAAAAGCAGGCTGCCACTGTAACGGACAGTACGACAGCGGCATGGGAGCCGGATCTATTATCTAAATGATGACTAACGTGATAACCCATCTTCACAAATACATGAGCTGAACAGCCTTTACACTGTACATCACATCTTCCCTGCACCATGATGTCATGAAGACAAGCAACATGTATGAAATCAGCCAAGTTAACTGATGTACTCTCTGACACAGCAAAGTTACCGCTCATAACAGCTCAACACTTGTTTTCTTTATTTACAGGATTACGTTGTTACGCTTGTTTGTAACGTTACTCCGTTATTATCTCCGTTATTATTGAGACACAAACTAGTAACATGTATAAGTACAAGTCATATATTTCAAACATCGTCCTTCGTAAAGTAACCTGTTTGAGTATTAGTTATTCATTTCACACATCGTCCTTCATACGGTTACTTGTCCTCATACTAGTTATTCATTAAACATCTTCCTTCATACAGTAACCTGTACTAGTACTATAGTCATTCATTTCATACATCGTCCTTCATACGGTAACCTGTACTAGTACTAGTTATTCATTCCATACATCGTCCTTCATACGGTAACCTGTACTAGTACTAGTCATTCATTTCATACACTGGCCTTCATACAGTAACTTGTACTAGTAGTACTCATCCATTCTTCTTGATAAGTCTGACTTCACCTTTTTGGCTTTCTTTGCACTGTGAGCATTTGTTAGCAATGCTGAAATGTTTTTTCTCACCATGAATCAGACATCAGCATTTGTAGAACCAGCATTAGGAAAACCCTCTCTTTGAAAAGGCTTGGGTTTCACCAAAGGCTTGATTTTTCTAAAACCTGAAAACAGAGCCAAGAGGAGGGAGAAAAATCACAACATGCTGAAAGGTTATTATGGAATTTTTGCCCAACGACGCCGTAAAAAAGCTGCCTACCAGCGTTAAGGGATCATTGAAGATGAATTACAATGAATCAGTGGGACATGAATGGCAATACCAGATTTCATGACAATCCTGATAATAGTTGGTTGACCAACCCACGTTGCCATCCCCAGAAACATGCCAACATATCAATTAAAAAAAAGATCTAGTTGTTATTAAGGCTATACTTATGACAGTAACAGTATTATCCAAACAGACTACTGAAAGAGAGTGAAAAGAGACAGCTGCTCATGGGATGATGTTCACAGCTGGAGCATAAGTTTTCCTTCGGGCTCAGATGATCGTACTGTAAAAATCCGGAGTTATATCCAAACATTCCTTGATCCCTTACTGTGATTGTTGGTGCTGGTGCACAGTAAGTGGCCTGCTTACCAAAGCTACAAATTAAGGAGAGACAACGTACTGCAAAAAGATTCCCGCAAGTGTCTGGAATTCAACCCATTTCCAAAATATCCTTGTGCACAGTTACTGTTATGTGTTTTGTGAAAATAAAGGGTGGACTTCAGGAAGATGTACAGTATATAGGTGTGTTCGAGGAGGACTCTGGAGTCTTAGGACCACACAGAGCACCAGACTGAGCTTTCACCCTTCAATCCGCCAACAGCTGCAGAGACGTGGCTCTCTGCCTGGATGCAAACCGAACGATAATCAATCAAGCAGTTGACTTAACGTGCCAAGACACACTCTCTGTCAGTGGCTAGAGATATTCTAATATCCTGTGTCTTTACTGCACCAATGTTATCAGTGAATCTGTTTTGTCTGAGAGTTTTTAAAGGTGTAAGAGTGTGCCTCTAAACAACGGTCAGTACCCAGAAATCCTGCAATTTGTGGATTTTATACAAAAGAGTTAAAAGCCATGAGACACTGTTGGGTCCAGTTGTCTTTGGCCGGAGCACTAACTGCTTTTCAGGAAACAGTTTATATTTTACTGTTAGGAATGTGCCAACATTTTGGGAAATTTGTCGACATGCTGTTTTACCGAGAAGTGAAAGAGAAGCTCAATGTAGACTCCATGTATGTGGGTTAAATGAGATGGCTCCTTGAATTGTTTAGCCTTTGAGGGGTGACTGTGGCTCAGTGGAAGAGCAGGGTCGTCCTTCAATCAGAGGATTGGTGGTTCGATCCCCGGCTCCGCTAGTCCATGTTGATGTGTCCTTGGGCAAGACACTTAACCCCAAATTGCTCCAGTAGCTGTGCCTACGGTGTATGAATGTGTGAATATTGTATGAACGTTAGATAGTCCTGATGGGCAGGTGGCAGATGGTAACCCCTGCAATCAGAGTATGAATGGGTGTGAATGATGACATGTAGTGTTAAAGTGCTTTGAGTGGTCAGAAGACTAGAAAAGAGATGTACAGTCCATTTAACATTTACCTTATCCTCAGCACGACTAGAAGCAGGGGTAAACAGCTAGCTTGCATCAGGTCAAAACAAAAAATGCCTAACCTTAACTATTGGAGGCCAATGCCTAACCTTAACCATCTGTGGTCAATGCCTAACCTTTACTATCTGTGGTTAATGCCTAACCTTAACCATTTGTGGTTAATGCCTCAACCTAACCATAATTATTCAAGGTCAATTCCTTCCCTTAACCACTCACGGTCAATGCCTACCCTTAACCATCTTGTGAGATTTTTACAAATTGTGGGGCACCACATGACCAATTTTGGCTAGTTGTGCATATTTGTATTAATTTCACTCAGGACAGTTTTACATTTCATGTTTTTATTTCTTGAAAAATCAAGACATTGTGTTCTGTAACTTTTCCTGTCGCTGATTCCTGAATTCTGTCTGCACAGATCTGATGAGACGATTGCTTCTCAATCAGATGCCATTGAGCACAACACCAGACACTTGAAACACTGAACAAATTGAAGCGTCATAGTCAGAGACTTTGTTTTATATGCAAATCTGAATGTCTAGAACTTCAAAAAAACTGCTGAAAAGAAGAAAGAATGCAGCAAAGTGAGAATGGCATTGTTTATGGTTCTGGGAAACCGGTTGCTGCTGCTGCACATCCAACATGCCACAGTCAATTAGGATCAAAGACTTCAGAAAATAAAAGGTCTTTCATATCAAGGCAAAGTTTATGAAGTCTTCTGAATTTTTTTATGGGCTCCAAATACTCTGTTACTGTAGGACTGCATCAATCACCAGCTTGGATGTCAGTACTGTCACAATGTCCTTTAGCTAAAGGTACGTTGCAAGTAATGATTTTGCAGACAAATGGCAGCCATCACTTTTGTCCAATGAAATAGCAAAATCTGTATCAATGCATCACTTCAGAGCGTGGAGCGAAGTGGAGTTCATTTCATATTCGTACACTGTAATCTTCCAGAGTGGATTTTCATTTAATGTTGTATCTGAAACAGTCCCTGATTGATCCAACACCATTTTTCTCTAAAGTTCTTCTACAAGGCAAACGCCGTGTTCCATTTTTATCGTTGTCTGCATTCTGAATAGCTGAGCATCTGCTCTGACACTTCTATGACGTTAGTTTGGTTGATTCACATATTGGCATGAAAGAAAAAAGAATGGGATGTTATTCTTACAGTTACAGTTTTGGGATACAGTGATGGCACGAGCCAAACACATCCAGATGGTGCTGCCTGGGGTCCCATCGACACTCCTGCTGCCGCTCACAACTCATCTCACAACACAAATCTCAGGAGTTTTGGCAAGACAAAAGAGAAAGATCGGAGTAAGAAGACCCTATAATGAATCCAAGCTACACAATGTCAAGACTTTCAAATGCAGGTTCAGGGTTTAATGTAGTTTTACGTTCACAGTTGAATACATACTGATGATTAGGGGATTATTTCAATTTCTCAAGGATTTTAATCAAAGGCGGGTATGCATTAAACTGAGTCAAAATGTTAATGTGCTTACTAGAGTTTGATGAGTAGGATCAAGGTTAGCTAATATTCCAAGTCGGAACGCCTAAAAGTCCATCTGAAATCATTAAGGAGGGTCTGTGTTTACCTCAGTGAGGATATTTATCAGAGCAGGGATGAGGTATTTTTGTAGACCATTCCCGAAAGTTAGCATTGCCCTGGTACCCTTGTCAAAAAGGCAATGGGATTTTGGATTATTGCAACAAATATGCCCTGTGGCAAACAACTTTAGGATACTAACACATTTATTTGTTTAGCAAGATTCACAAATCTTCACAAATGAACACAGTAGTAAAGAGCTAAAGTTAGGCTATGTTAGAAGTGCAAAAATGCAGCCTCATTTCTCAGTTTTGCAATTTACTCCTCCAGCACTCTATTGTTCTTCTTTTAATGCTAGGATGATCTGACACACTGTAGGGATGCTTTTTAAACCCAGTCAACAAGTCCTCCAAATTAAAGGAGCCTTCTAAAATCCCATTACAAAATAAAACAATTTTCTGATCTGACCGCTATGGTTATGGTTTGGTTGAGATACAAAAGTGACTTTGGGGAAAGATTTAAAATAACTACTTGGTTAAGGTTTGGGGACGATTGTGGTCACGCTTAAAAGAAACCAACATCAGGATGCCATGGTGACATGTTATACTCATCTCTTTTTTCCCTCATTCAATTCATGGAATCAAATGTTGTCTGGAGCATTTTTGATATTTCTTAATAAAAAGTCCATTAGGAACCACGGTACCACTCTAAACGGTCTCGCCCGAAGCCCAAATGGTCTCCGCTCGGGCTAAAGAGGTTCCATTTCCTATGATATTTTACTATACTACACCACATGAACTAATATAACTGGGACCATTGGAGAAAATTGCAAAAGAAAATCTAATATCCAGGAATTCACATTACAGACACAATTGACAGACGGTCCAGCCACATTTTCACATGGTCTTGTTAATATTTCTACTGGAATGTGTCAGTTACTTAATGATGAACAAATGCTGTGTGGCATTTCTAAGTAAAGGAGTTCTCTGCCGTTCCTGTAGTTATGGAAATATATAAATCTTCCTTTATCTACCTTCCATACGATATTGAGGACAGGATTAAACAACAGAAGCGATGTGCTCCTGACTCAGCTGCCACACTGTCCCTCTCGAGAAAACCATAAAAGCAGCATATGCATCCTGCTGTTCCTGCCATCTTTGAAAAAATCCCTTATATTGGCTGGAATAAAGGGGCAGTCAGGGACTTTAACAAGGGTTATCAAAGTCAGTGCTGATGCCGGAATACCTAAGAGGAAGAGATCAAGAACATGAATGCTTAAAGCACTTTTGTCCCTCTCTCGAGTGTTTGAACTTCCCTTTGTGCATCACTTCTTCCCTGACGCATTTTTTTCCTAAAAAAGGAGAGGTTAAACATCTATAAAGTTTTAGTTGAGTAAAGGGTTGCAGATGGCCTGTGTGTTGAAGCAGATGTAATCCGGGAGAAAAAAAGGTATTTCTGTAGAGATGATAGCGCGGTAAGAAGAAAAAGGCCTCTACAGACTTCCTGCATGTCTCTTCTTTCAACTAAAAACAGTGGAAAGGAAAGCACTCGGTCTATAGAGAGTGCAGGAAGTTGTGGGACGCTGATTAGCTGCTGCGACAGATGGAGTTAGCTTGTGTTTCCAGTGAAATCCTGCAGGCTGCCCACAACCTAAGGTCCCAGGGGCCCTGGATCACATACGATGCACCCTGAGAACATGCAACAAGGTTCCCTCACTTCCACAGCTGTTCCTGGACACCTGTATCTGTATCTCTCCTATTCCATACTTTGGAAGTTGAGAGAATGTATTTCACTCAATCAAAAGGCTTTATCCATAGCTTCTTGTTTTTTAGTCTTTTTTGTTTTTAGTCCTTGACCAGATTGAATCTAACACATACTGTACCATCTCATACTGGATTCCTTCTACATATGTTTTGATACCACCAACCCGTCCGATATGTGCACAGAACCTTATCCATTGTGGAATCAGCCCTGTACAGAGGAAAATATTTTTTGGCAACCGAGCAGGTGCAGATGCGGAAAGGTCCCACGCCCAGATGGCATCCAGGCATGGATGTGTAAGCTCTGCGCCATGGAGCTCAATTAGATCTGCCTCAGTAAGAAAAGGCATTGAGGAATCACTGCATCATAATCCTCAAGAGGATGAGATTCACCCTGATGGGATTACGTATTCAAACTGGTCTGGGAGAAGAACATCTGGGCTACCTTGGTAAGCCTGCTCCCACTGTGACCGAGACATGCCGTAAGCATAGAAGATGGATGGATGGTTAGATGGAGTCTTCATATGTGTGCGGCAACAGTTTTGAATTCACATTTATCCTTAAATGTACTTGTGATAGGATGGTATGGGATCGGCCAGGCAGACCTGTAGGCTGTATGTAAGCAGTGGATGTAGTCATCTTGATGTCACACTTTGGTTTATGGACTGTGGTTTTGAAGCCTCGTGTTTGGCATTTTGGCAGTAGCCATTTTGTTTTTTGTGCAACCAGTGAACGGAAGTGACGCCGCATACGGCTCTGGTAGCAACCTGTCAATCACAGTAAGCCCCGCCCAAAATCATACCCTGCTTTATGGTCTGTTTGACTATAAATGGACCATCATTTACTAAATGAATATCATGCTGTATTGAAGAAGACTTGAAACTAGAGATTGAGACCATAAACTCATGTTTACAATGTTTACTGAGGTAATAAATCAAGAGAGAAGTGGAGTCATTTTCTCATAGACTTCTATACATTCTGACTGCTTTTTGCAACTTCATAATTCGCCCACTGATGGCCAGTTGATAGAGTGAATCAAGGCACTTCCTCATTGGCTTCTCTTTTCAGAACCTGAGGTTGCTGCCTGGGCAGAACCAATCTGGGCCCACTGGGTTTCCTCTTAAGACTCCAATCTTTACACCATCCATTCCAAAACAGATTGAAAGAACGACAAGTACATACTTCTTTGGGGGCTTGATGTTGTGCAGCCTGAATAAAAAATAATGCAACATGATCACCACATGCTGGCTTTTGCCAGCAACAACAGCAGCTTTTAGGAGATGCAGTATGTTATAGTTCCTCCCTGTAGTTCTTGCTGGATGCTGTCTGGCAGACAGAGGTGAAACGCTCAAGGCCGGCTCACGTGGATCTGCTGGCCATATGGGAAGAGATCCTTAATCCCATTTCAAACACAATCACTGCCGTTTTTCAGCTGGCCTTCGGGGCTGCATAAAACAATGGCACATTGTCGACATACAGCGCGCGACTGCTGATTGGGTTGACATTTGCAGAGTTCAAGGGCTCATTTGAATAACTGTTATAATGAAATGATTTGAGAGAAAAACTCAGGCAAAAGCAAACTGTTCTGTTTTGTTAAACAAATGAGCCCAAATGGCACAGCTTATCACTACTCAATGTTTATTACGTGTATCATTTATAAAGTATAGATTTAAAGGGGACATGTCTTGCTCATTTTCAGGTTCATACTTGTATTTTTGGCTTTCTACCAGCATATGTTTACATGCTTTAACATTTGAAAAATACATTATTTTTCTCATAATGTCTGTGAATATGCCTGTATTCACCCTCTGTCTGAAAAGTTCCATTTTAGCGCCTGTCTCTTTAAGACCTCTCAATTCTAAGAAATCTGAATAAATCTGAATAGATCGGAATGGCTTGTTGAATCACATGTTTTCTGATCCAGGCGGCAGACAGAAACTGGTTTGTCTTATTTCATAGCTTCATATCATACGATAAAAGAGTTTTCTCCCATATGTCCCCCTTTAAATAATTGGATAAGGATTTTGAAAACTGTGGGGATGAATTTTACAAAGTTACCGGGATAATATCTGACATTTACAGAGATGATTGCTTTCCCGACAGCAATCATTTGGTTATTGATCTTTTCAGAGTATTGTGACATGTCGAAGTGTTGCACACACTGCAGTAGTGTTGTTTTTCTGAAGCCAAGACACCTCACTGAGAGAAGGAACAGCTGACTACCTCTACTACCAATCTAGCTGTTGGTTTTATTTTTCCCTTTTGTTTAAAGGCTGGCTTTGTCCACTGGGCTTGGTGTTGGCTTCCATCAGCACAAAGGGAGATGACAACAGAGGCCGTGGATGTTCACTTTACTTGAAGGTCTATTCATCAGCTCACGGCAGGAATGCATCTTCCTGTCACCAAAGGGGTTCGAATTGGCGCAGCTGCAGCCGGAGGGTTCAAAGGGCGAAGGAGCATTTGAGGTGATGCGTGGGTCGTGATTTAAGAGTTTCACAGTCTGAAACTTTCGAGCTGTAATGCCACAACGGAGTTTTTTGCTGCAGCGAAGAGGGCTGTAGACACAGGGAGCCAATTTGGAGCAATGCATAATTTGGATGCCTCCTCCGTATCGAGCAACATCCCCTGGAAACCAAAAGCTCCCTGCCGAGCGCCTGCTGGTAGCCCATGCATATTTCATGAAATCAGAAGCTGATTGGCTGAATGGGTGCGAATAGTTGCATTCAACAAAACAATCACCATTATCAAGAAAAAAAAATATATATATTTTTTCTTTTCAAATCCAGGTGGAAGTTAAACAGGTACATAAGACATGACCCCACACCTCTGCCTTCCAGACACACAAAATGCCTGAAATGTTATAATATAATGCAGAGATTCATCTTTTTTTTACTGCAAATGTTCATGTAAGAAATGTATTGTTCCATATGATACAAACTACACACGTAGAATACATCTAAACTTGATTGATTGATAAACCCATGCCCACTTTTAAAACTATTCCAACTACTTCACCTTCCTCTTACACATTTAAAGGGCCAGTGTGTAGCATTTAGGGGAATCTATTCGCAGAAATGGAATATAATATTCATAACCATGTTTAAGTTAGTATATAATCACTTGAAACTAAGAATCTTCGTGTTCTTGTCAGATTGGAACGACTCGTTTATATCTTCATAAGGAGCCACTCCCTGTCATGGAGTCCGCCATGTTTCTACAGTAGCCCAGAAAGGACAAACCAAAGCACTCTGGTGAGGGCATATTTACGTTTCTTAAAGGCCATCGTAGTTCTCCGACACGCTTGGAAAAGGAGGAGTGAGCGGAGGGGTGTTAGTTCGTTGCAATCTGCAACCTCACCACCAGATGCCACCTGATCCCGCACACTGCTCCTTTAAAGCTGCACTAAACATCATTTTCATCATACTTACAAGGGATCCACTTTCTATCAAGTCCAGTCTTGTTTTAATTGCGGCCTCAAACGCTGAATGCCCCCCTCACTTGTTTATTCCTCAGTAGTCAATAGCAAGCCGTTAATCTCAACCAGAGCACGGAGGGTAAAAGTCTCCAGCGTCCTGTTGGCTGGCACAGGCAGCAGTGAGGGCACACGTCTGTCAATGCCCCGCTCTTTGTTCACTCTGCTTCGTCCAAACACACTGTGCAGCCAAACAGGACGGGTCTGCCAGTAACTACGACAGGCTGACACACACTGTCAAACACAGAAGAGGCTTTATGACCCTCATTAGCCCAATTTGTTTAATTCAAGCTGAAATAGGTCTGGATTTTGTTTGCGATTTCCTGTTTTTGGTTAAAGTTACTGTGAGTAACTTTTAACTGGTTGTGAAACTGTTTCAAATTAATACTGAAGCCTCTGTATGACCTACATAAGTAAGTGAACGAGACCATGATCGAGAAGATTTCTATTTTGTTATTCTTAAAGCTTGTCACTGGAGCCATTGGGTCGGATTCAGCGCAAAATCAGATGATGTCATGCAGGTTCACCAGAAAGTCCTTCAGCTCAGACTCCAGCGGGGCCTCCGGCAGAGACCAGTCCACCGTGGACAGACCCAGATCCGGCTTGGCTGCAGCCTCGGACCTGCAGTCAGGAGGCATGGGAGAACCAGAACCAGGATTGAGCGTATGAAGACTGTCGGATCACTGCAGCGGTAAAATGAGAGGTTTTCTAAAGGAACTCTGGTGCTCGGAAACACGACCACTTTAGTCCACAGGGACCGCCAGAATCAACACAAAATGAAACTTAATCTAGGTGGCAAGTTTCATTCCATTTTTGTACAAAACTGGGGACAAAAAGGTGATCAAGGCATTAAGCTTTAACTTATCTGCCCACGTAATGCTTTGCATTTGACGTGGGCCTTAAAGCTGGTGCATGTGGAGCCCATTGTCAGACAGAGATGAAATATGTGAGGCAAGTACAGATGGAACACAGCATGGTTCGGACCATGTTGAGTCGACCAGAGTCTTGTAAAATCTGGATTCCACCACATATTATTCTTATGAAAGAGTCCGCTGACTGAGAACCAGTAACGCGGGGCGGGGCCGCTTTGTCCCCTACAGTGCCTCGCTAATGGAGATTCCAGAGTACAACACCACCCATTCCCCTCTCTCTCCAGAGTTCACGTTTGTCCTACAAATCACTGCTCTCTGTATCCTTCAGATAAGCCGTCAGAAGGTCACTCCTCTTCAAATAGTAGCAGGAATGCGTCTGTGCTGTTGGCAGAAAAGGATCCAGTGATGGTGCATTGGTGCTTCGACCGGGTATTCGTATCTCCTGTATATTATTAACTACAGACCTCGGCGTCCTGCATTCTGCAGGGAATAAGAATTTGCAGTTGAGCTGGTGCCAGAAGTTAACTGCAACATGCTGCACGTATCATCGTCGTTCATTGAGAGGCAGATATTTCTAAACCTTTTTAGTCTCCCAGGCAGCGAGGGAAAAAAAATATATAATTTCAATGCACATTGCCGTCTGAATATAGTTAGCCTGGAAGTAATTTCATGCATTTCTTCCCCAAAAACGTTTTAGCCAGCAAAACACACTGAATGAATCAAGAACATACCAGGAATTAAAAATCTCCATTGTGTTTCCCTGTAGTTTACCCCCCGCGTACTTAAATAGTGCCATTCAAGGACAGCCCAAAGGATGACACATCAGCCGAGTTGTGCATTGCGTTATGATTACGTTACCTTTTAAAAGCCCCAACAATGACTTATTTGTTATATAACTGCTGTACCTACGCAACGTCACTTTTGTAGTTATTTTAACCCAAATGTTGACTTATTTGTTTAGTAAATCATGCTTTGGTAAAGCCACTTCTATAGTTATTCCAACCCGAAGATTGACTTATTTCTTTCATAACTTCCGTATTTAAGTAACGCCACTTCCGTAGTTATTATAACCCAAACCATGATTTTTTTCCTAAACACAACCAAGTAGTTTTGTTGCCTGCAGGGTAACAAACACAAAATGCAGTTTTTAAATGAAAGTTTTTATTATTAAGGGAGAAAAAAAATCCAAACCTACATGGCCCTGTCTGAAAAAGTGATTGCCCCCTAAACCTAATAACTGGTTGGGCCACCCTTAGCAGCAACAACTGCAATCAAGCGTTTGCGATAACTGGCAATGAGTCTTTTACAGCGCTGTAGAGGAATTTTGGCCCACTCATCTTTGCAGAATTGTTGTAATTCAGCCACATTGGAGGGTTTTCGAGCATGAACCGCCTTTTTAAGGTCATGCCACAGCATATCAATCGGATTCAGGTCGGGACTTTGACTAGGCCACTCCAAAGTCTTCATTTTGTTTTTCTTAAGCCATTCAGAGATGGACTTGCTGGTGTGTTTTGGATCATTGTCCTGCTGCAGAACCCAAGTGCGCTTCAGCTTGAGGTCACGAACAGATGGCCAGACATTCTCCTTCAGGATTTTTTGGTAGACAGCAGAATTCATGGTTCCATTTATCACAGAAAGTCTTCCAGGTACTGAAGCAGCAAAACAGCCCCAGACCATCACACTACCACCACCATATTTTACTGTTGGTATGATGTTCCTTTTCTGAAATGCCGTGTTACTTTTACGCCAGATGTAATGGGACATACACCTTCCAAAAAGTTCAACTTTTGTCTCGTCAGTCCACAGAGTATTTTCCCAAAAGTCTTGGGGATCATCAAGATGTTTTCTGGCAAAACTGAGATGAGCCTTTATGTTCTTTTTGCTCAGCAGTGGTTTTTCGTCTTGGAACTCTGCCATGCAGGCCATTTTTGCCCAGTCTCTTTCTTATGGTGGAGTCATGAACACTGACCTTAATTGAGGCAAGTCAGGCCTGCAGTTCTTTGGATGTTGTTCTGGGGTCTTTTGTGACCTTTTGGATGAGTCGTCGCTGCGCTCTTGGGGTAATTTTGGTCGGCCGGCCACTCCTGGGAAGGTTCACCACTGTTCCATGTTTTCGCCATTTGTGGATAATGGCTCTCACTGTGGTTCGCTGGAGTCCCAAAGCTTTAGAAATGGCTTTGTAACCTTTTCCAGACTGATAGATCTCAATTACTTTGTTTCTCATTTGTTCCTGAATTTCTTTGGATCGCAGCATGATGTCTAGCTTTTGAGGATCTTTTGGTCTACCTCACTTTGTCAGGCAGGTCCTATTTAAGTGATTTCTTGATTGAGAACAGGTGTGGCAGTAATCAGGCCTGGGTGTGGCTAGAGAAATTGAACTCAGCTTTCCAAAGATGTGATAAACCACAGTTAATTTATGTTTTAACGGGGGGGCAATCATTTTTGCACACAGGGCCATGTAGGTTTGGATTTTTTTCCCCCCTTAATAATAAAAACCTTCATTTAAAAATTGCATTTTGTGTTTACTTGTGTAATCTTTGTCTCATATTTAAATTAGTTTGATGATCTGAAACATTTAAGTGTGACAAACATGCAAAAAAATAAGAAATCAGGAAGGGGGCAAACACTTTTTCACACAACTGTATGTCCTTGCCCTATCCTGTGTTTTGTGCGTTCTTTTGTTGCAAAAGTTCTGCATTTACAGTGGAAAAAACGATAGGAGGCCCACAGACACGAGTTACATAACTGGTCAAATAGATCCTATACCAATGTGTTAAAAATGTATGTTTTATATTTACAATCCAGCATTTTAGACCGTATCAGAGGCATTTCCGATACTGGTATTAAAACAACTCTATATGCAACATGTCCGCTCTTGAAACGGACATAAAAAACGTCCTGGCACATAACCTCTGAAAGGTCTTCGTCCAAAGCTATACAGCTCGTGTACTTCACGAATGTTCTACTTGGGAGATAACATTCATTGCAGCTGCTCGAATGACATTAAGTAATAATCTTCAAGTACATCTAGCACATATATAACATGATCTCACTTTCCTCAAGCGTCATCTGTTTTGGAGAAGACAGTGATAGTAATCTAAATACCCTGCCAAACTGGAAACAATAGTTATCTCAATATCGTTCAATTTTCCTTCAGACTTGAATTTTCCTGTTAATGTATTGAACCGGTACCGCAAGTTGAGACATAACTCGCAGCCAACATCGAAGTGGAACTCATTTGTTTGAGGTGCCTGCCAAGCCTCTCTTCAATAGACAATGCAAGTGGGACACCAGTGAGTCTTGAACCAGATGCTCCCCGGTGACCCCACACATGAAGCCTGACTCCCCGAGGCCTTCCCCGGCTATTTCAAAGCCTCGTCTGCGTCTGGCAGCTCTCCCTGGAGATCACACTGGGATTCAACAATTCTCACCCATGCGTTGTCGAGTCCCACTCTGTGTTTTACAGCAGGGCTGAGCCTGATCCTGTTATGCGCACACAAAATCCAAGTTTGTTCACTCCGCTATGGCAACCCCTCTGTGATCTTGTTATCCTACACTGTGTCATCTGTGCGACTTCAGACAAAAAACACAGTTAACCCCAGGGAGCTGTTCTGTCAGAGCCAAGTCTATTCTTATGTGTGAAAAATAAGGCAGTTGGCCCCATAGTTGAAAAAAAATGTCAGCCTAAAAGCAAGTTTGGACGTGTCCTTCTACTGCCCCAGCCCTTAACACTCTGAATGCGAGTCCTCTCTATTGTTTTACCTCATCTCTCATCTCTAGTTGAAAGCCGGCCCACTCCCCTGGCAGTGCGGTCTTATCTGCGATCAGAGCCGATCTGTTTATCACAGCAGCGACCACCACTTCACCCCAGGCCCTGACAACTTCTCATTAAGAGCCTTCTACGAGCTGCTGGGAGGGGTCCAGACTGCCGATCGTGTCGACACGACGAGCGTCTAGCATGCCACATTTCATCCCAAAACAACCGCTCACACTCCCTACACTCTTTGAACTCAGACGTCCTCTGGAGGTGCCGAATTTACGACGCCCCTCCAAAAGGGGCCGCCTCAAATAAAGCAGGGAGTGTCGTGAGGTGCAAGATCGGTCTCAAGTCGTAACGTTATTACCCTCCTGGTGTTTGCCGTTACGGGGTCATGCTCCCTCCAATGCAGATGATAGGATGAATTATTTCTTTGCCAGGTGCGAATTCAGGGACATGCTCAGTTGAATGACATGCTTCCTTACTCCCTCCAGGGAGTAGGGCTCAACAGGTAATTAAAAACAGGCCGGTTTTTGAAGGAGATTTGTTCTTTTGTGGGTGGTTGAGATAGCCTATGACCTTGCATCATACATGAACTGCAACTGGCAGGAGACAGACAGTAGCATGAGTAACGGCGTGAGTGCGCGGCTCTTGTTGACCCAAGGTTACGGCCTTCCTTTTAAGAGGTACATGTAAGATCCTTGAAAACGCAGCAGTGGGCAGCGCCTGAAGTTCACCCTGGGGGCCAACAACATGGCTCTAAAGAAAATATAAGAGAGTGCAGCAGCACAGTAACTCTGGCTATGCAATATGACTTTATGCTATAAGCTAAATATGAGAGGACAAATAGAGTGGAGTAATAGCTTTAACCAGCTTATTTTTTCTTTTTGGGCTGATCACTTATGTGAGTTCATAGCAATGTAGTTGGCCACAATGGTGTATGTGGGATTTAAGAAGAAAAACGCAGATTTATACACACAAAAGTCAAGCATTCAGCTCGCCTATTTCTTTAAATGTTTGTCGTTGCTTGTGCGAAGCTACAGCTGGGAACCAACTAGCCTATTTTAGCATTAATACTTAGAGCAAGAGGAAAGCCTTGTCAAAAGTAAACAAATATAGATAACCAGAAACTCTTCAGTTCACTATTGACACGTGTCTCATTTGTTCTACACAAACAGAAATGTAAGAATGTTTTAAAGGGAGTTACATGCTGTAGCTGGTTAAGGTCCCTTGTGACACAACCTTGAATTTTTTTAAATTTCTTTGTGAAAGAACAAAACAGCTGCGATAGTGTGTCAATTAATGAGCTTTTACAGTGCTCAATTTGAAAATGAGGATAGAATCTATGATCTATGATAGAAGACTCTACACTGCTCCCAACATGGCGACGGCTAAAGCTAACGGTGCTAAGGGGAGACACCGGTGGGTGGCCGCTACGCTATTCGACAACGCTGTGGGTCGGGACAGCTGTAACCGCTATACGAGACCAGAGCAGCGGCCATGAGCTAGCAAAAATAAACCAAAAGTTAAATCCCGTACAAACCAAATTGTGGACTCATTAAACTGTTGTATTGAATCCAGGCCTGCTCATTATTTGATGAGGTGCCAGAGATTACAGAAGGCAATTATCTGAACATAAGCCTACTTGACCATTAACTGTTTCATGTGTAAGATCAGTGTTATGGCTATATAAAAATATCATAAGTTCAAATACATAAAAAATTGTTGTTTTTCTTCTCCCTAATGAGCAAAATCGAGTCGAAATGAAAACTGTGAACCATTACACTTCTGTATCTTTATATTGCAAATAGTTGTTTGCTGCTCTATTAATGCTCTGAATTCCATATATAAAAGCTTTAAGGTACACACATTTTAATTTTAGGCTGCCTTCAAACATCTGGCCGGGGACAGCAGATGAAAACTCCTCTCTGGCTAACTCTGGCTCACTTACAGTTTGACTGTTGATTGGTGTGCATTGTCCTGCAAAATAAACAAACAAATAAAATAAAATATATAAGTATAGGCCTATTTTTAAGACCGATACAGGCTAGCTTTCAGCTTAAGCGCTAATCACTTCCTGGTTGTTGCTCCATTGGACACAATTGGGAGTGACTGTATCAAATCATTTTTGCTATGTCTCCCCAAGAACGTAACGTTAATAACGTTACATATACCCACCAATTTGTTGCGAACGACACTGACTGCAATGTCTGCCTAATGATTTCATAAATTTCTATTCTCAAAGACACTCATGGCTATGTTTATAGCCTTTGTTAGAATGTATTGTTGAGGCTACCTTTATTTTTCATTTAACATTTCATTAGCCTACATGTCATTTGTATTAACTTGTTCAACATGGCCAAGTCAAAAAGAATGTCCCCTCTGTAGGACAACAGTCTGTTGTGTATGTGTGGGCCGACCCAGCCAGCAGAGAGCCTGCTCTGCATTACTGAGTCCTGATGGGATCTCCTCCGGACTCTCCAGAAGTGGGGGAAAAACTTTTCGTACCTCCCCCTCTCTCTCTCCCTCCCTCCCTCCCTCCGCCTGCCCGATCCCAGCAGCGCTGCGATGGTCAAAAGATTCCCACTCGCGGCGCCCAGGAGGACCGGCAGCTCGCGGCTCTCTCCAGCCCATCAGTCCGCACACGACAAGGTAACGCAGACCGCTGTTTTACTGGTGGGAACGTCAAACAGCGTCGCCGTCCTTTGCGCCGAGGCTCCGTTCGCCCGCTTTAAACATACAGTTTGACCCATTGTAGAAACTTCATGAGTCGCTCCACACGGAGCTACTTTCTTGGTAAACTTCAGCTGGATTGGGGAATTGTACTTATTGTTGACTGCAACCCTGTAAAAGTGTTTCAGTTGGGTGAGTGTTTTTTTTACAGTTATCAGGTGGAAAAGATGACAGGTTGCCATGTTTGTGCACAAAGTCTTTAAAGGCAAAGTGTCTCTATTTAGTGTTTATGGTGGAAACATTAGTTATATAAAGGCTCAAAATGTTGCTAATTGCATGTGGCAGATAGACAACTTCATATACTTCTTTAAAATTTTTTGTAACATTGGTGTTGTTACAGATTGTCTGCAATATGCAATCACGAGTTTAAAGTGATTATAACTTAATTGTGCCTGTAATATATAGCACTGCATACATGCATCTCCCTGTGTGTATTACACAGTGAGGTATAAAGTCTTCTGTGCATTACAAAGCTGCACCAACATCCGTTTGAGAACTGTAGCGTTTCTTTTTCCTAAGGGAAGCTGTGAAAGAATCCTCTTCTTATTTTTTTCTGGTCCATGTTTGCAGCGCTTCATGGCATCAGGGTTTGTGTGTGTGTGTGTGTGTGTGTGTGTGTGTGTGTGTGTGTGTGTGTGTGTGTGTGCAGACAGACAGAAAACAGAGGAATCCCCCATCCAGCACTACTCTGGGAAACACCAGGTCTGCATAGGCTACTCGGTCTGCTTCTACTCTTGCAGCCTTGCCAACTCCTATTAGGTCCGGTACGGTAACGCGGTGTGTCACTTCCACTGACGGGATGGCAGTGATCCTCACTTCTCAGGCTAGTAATAAACTCGGTTTGGTGACAGAAGGCCCCCGGTGGACGGGCTAGTCAAGGAGGCTGTGGCAGAAGCTTCCACTCTGAAAGTTTAGAGCAAGAAATGCCAATTATTCAACTTTTCTCCTTTTTCTCTGCTTTGTACAAAGCTTTTTGTGGTTCAACCTGCTTGACTCTGACACAGTAAAAAATACAAACAAGCCTTTTTAATTGTATGGGGGCCCTTCATTATAGGCCTTGTGAACACTTAAAAGGAAAACTTAACCCCAAAAATTACGATTTCTATATACAATATTCACCTTGTTTCTGTTACTTTGAATTCTTGAAGAAAACTTTGTTTTTCTCTCATGCTTCCAAGGTGAACAGAGAACCAAAAAACTTAAAAAATAGTCTTGATGAATTGAAGTAAATAGGGGCCACGTTTAACAACAGCAGAGCTATATCAAAAATCTGTTTCTCAGTGGTATGCCCACTACTTCCCAGACACATGCATGTTAACCGGATCTTTCAAAATAGATATTAGTTAAACATTCACAAAACTTTTCTTTGTTTTTTGATTCTTCGTTCTCCGTGGAGGCATGCGAGCAGTTTTCTTCAAGAATCCAAGGTAACATGGGGAGAGTAACCGATACATACTGTAAGTGCTCATCTTGGGGTGAAATATAGATTTAATGGCTAAACTCAATTGTTTTACAGTTCAGTTTGATGCTTTTAAGAACAAATAAAAGCTCTTACTCCATAAATAAAACAATTTAGCTACACTTCCCACTGTGTCCACAACATTCTCTGGTGTTGAGTCGTTCATGTGTTTGAATCCCTCTGTGTTGCATAAAGCATGGCTCAGCTAACAAAAGCAGTTTTGAAAACTTCTGAGTAATAAGTGTGAACTGTTCCCAAACTGTTGAGGTCATCCCGTGGTTCCCTCTCTATGTGCGGCTCACGGCTCGGATCATAGATGATGATGTGCTTATTTTAGAGTAGATTAACTGCCTTCTGACGGGCACCATTTGTGACAAATCAGTGTTGAATTCAGCACTACATAGATAGTTCATGAATATGAGCGCTGGAATAGAGCAGTTTGAGTTTGTAGTGGGGGGGTATGTTTACTTGTGGAGATGGCCTGCAGGCTAGCCAGCATCGATTGCCATGGGAAAGTATTCAGAGTGTCTTTGATGATATATTTGATCTGCCTACAAAACATTTTGGCAAACAGAATGTGTTGTTTTTGTGTCAAATTTGAGGGGCTTTGATTCCTTTGTTGATTCTATTTCTCGAGATCATGATTTCATATATTAATGATTAGCTTTGATTTCTGTGTTTCACAGAAATGCACTAACGAACCCACTCCAGAATGGATGGAGCTATGTGAAACCCATCACTTTGAGTTTGCAGCTGCAACTCTTATTTAACACATCATTTGGAACAAGAATCATTAGTCAAAGGAGGCTGTGCCCTTTGGTCTTTACTTCGCTAATTACTTTTAGAGAATGTGCTTTACAGAAAGTGGACTTTCCAACACACTCAGCTGCTACAGCATTATGAAGTGTTCAGCAGTTACACTTTAGGGTTGATTGCAACTGGGATTGTTGTAGCAATCGTCCCTACGGAGATAATCAGGGTCGCAGTAGAAATGAAAGCACTTGGGCAGGTTCCAGGTTGACGGCCTGCATAATGATTTAAAACACTGTACTGCAGCTGGTGTTAATGAGGAGTACATAGTCTTTATGTTAGGATAACTAGTATGCCGTAATAATTGGACTCTCGTGAGCTCAACTACCGAGCCAGATGTTGGTCTGCTTTCATTTTGTGAAATAAGTATCTGTCTGTCTCTCCTTCTGCTATTTTTTTGCAGAGTAGAGATGGTTCACAGGGGCAGAATGCACCAGAATCCTTGAAGATAATCTGAAGGCCTTGGGCGATACCTAAACTCTTTGGATATTTGCTCGTACACCAGGTGCCATGTCTGGTCTAAAAGCTGAAGTAACGCTGCTGAGGTGTGCATTCCTCTTTCTCTACGCGAGTGTCTGCTTGTGCCAGCGCGACTGCACCGGCACGGACTGTCCGCAGCTGGACAACTGCATCGAAGAAGTGCTGGAGAGTGGCGGCTGTTGCGCCTCGTGCCTGCAAAAGGGTTGCACGTGCGAGGGTTACCAGTACTACGATTGCATCAACGCTGGATTCAAGAACGGCAAGGTGGCCGAGGGGGAGTCGTACTTCGTAGACTACGGCAGCACGGAGTGCTCCTGCCCCGCGGGAGGGGGCCGGATCAGCTGCCACTTCATCAGCTGCCCCGATATGCCGCCGAACTGCATCGAGGTTTTAGAGCCGGCGGATGGTTGCATGCAGTGCGAGCGCGTCGGGTGCGTCGATGGCGAGCAAAAGTACGATGCCGGGCACTCCTTCCACATTGACCCCTGCCGGGTCTGCCATTGCCCCAACAAAGGAGGGAAGCTAATGTGCTACCCTGTCCCAGACTGTGACCCGCACCAGGTCCATAAACCAATGTTAGCTGCACCAACAGGCGAAGACACAACCAGCAGGCGCAACAGTTACCCCTACAGGTTTGACCTATTGGATCAATTCACCCCACCGCAACACCTTCCTCCCAATGGTAATCTTTCTCTCTTCAAACCATCGCCTTTGGATAAGGACGAGCCAGAAGAGTATGATTACGGTCCAGCAGACTTCCCAGAGACCTTCCCTCAATCTCTAGTCTTCCCCACACAGTCCTCCCCCTCCAACAAGGTCATCTCTGTGTCCCGAGGCTCTGACGGACCCGACCGAACCTCTGCCCGTCAGAGCTTCGACAGACATAGCAAGCTGGAGCTAAGAGAGCGACACGGAGTTCGTGTCCATCCTGCAGACAGGCAGGAAGTGACAGAAAGCCCCCTGAGAGCAGAGCAGAGTACCATCAGGCCACATGTGCACAAGGACGCCACTATTTCTTGGCAGCCCTCGCAGGGCCCAACAAGAGGACAAAGTGCCTCGTTCAGGGATCTGACAACCCAGACCGATTTGGAGAATCCATCGCATGCACTCAAGAGTTCAGATAGTGTCATATTTCCACTGAACCGAGGATCAGGGAGTGAAAAACATCCAGAGTATCCACATACAAGTCCAGAGAGCGTAGTTCATCATCAGAGAAGCTCTGAGACAAAGACACACCACCAAAATGCATCAGATAGTTCAAAGAGTCGGATCAACGTTAGTCATCCAGTGAGACATATGGACAGTCAAACCAATCAGCAGAGACGATCAGATACAGTGAATTTTCCGCTGTACATGCCAAAAAGCCCAGAGGGCCCAATTTATCCCCAGGCAAGTTCAAACGGTCAAAAAGATTTACAGGGGACGGTCGCAGCGTACAGTGAGGACGTGATGGAGGCAGAAGTGATGGAAGAGGAGGAGGAAGATATAGTAACATTTCATGGCGTCACTGGGCCCGAAGCAAGGGATGTCTTCTACAAGACAAAGTCAGCACAACAGGAGAGAAGCCATGCGGAGATGGAGAGCAGCAGTCCAACCATCAGCATCCAAAAGTCCACACCCGAGCCCAGCACCAGTTCCTCCAGCAGGCCGGAGTACCTCACAACCCCCATGGTCCACTACGTCACCACTTCCCAGCCGCCAGCGAGGGTCAAGCTGAATGAGAGCGAGCGCAGCAGAAAGCCAGTTCAGAGGCTGTTTAACCTTCACAGTGAAGACCAGGAGGAGGTGACGGAGACAGAGGAGGCGAGGAATGGCCGACCTGTCTTGCTTGTCAAACCTGATGGAGGTAAGTCAAGTTATTTTGAAGACTGTGATTTCTATTTCCGAATGTAATCCGTCTCAGTTACCAACATGAACTGACTACAGGTTTGTTAATACAGTACATTGTCAATTTACTGTTGGCATATGGAAAGAGATTTTTTGAATATACCTCTACATTACAGTACCTGCCCCAAAAATTAGGAATAACGATATTATTAGTTAATAACTTAGAGCAAGGGTATCGTGGCTGCTTAACCCCAACATTTCTTATCTTTTATTTGAGCTTGACTGACATGTTGATTGAAATAGCAGTATTGAAATGCCAAACTAGGTTTGGGGTCACTATTGCATCGATTGTTGAATTTTTACACTGTAAAATGTCCCACTCACTACATGTCTTGGTCACAATATAAATAGGTTAATATGATTATGACCTGTGGTAAGGAGATGATTTTTAGTTGCGGTTGTTCCGGTTGTTCTTGTTCTGGGTGATGTTTGCCTCATTATGTCCTCTTGTCAGGCAGGAGCTGGGCTCGGTTAAGATGTAGGAAAATAGATGAGGTAGTTCTGCAGTAAATTAAATTCAAAAAAAATATTTGGTGTGCTCATTGGAATGGATGGGTGCCCATAGATAGATTGAGGTGTCAGCAGTAACTTAGAGATCTTGCATTACTGGTTTGTTAATTATTTAGTGTGAATTTGGATGCTTGCTCAGTTTAGCTCTCCCTAAACGTACCTGAGCTGGTGGTAGGTTCCAGTCTGAGGCTGAGGAGGGGAAAAGTCATCCTCTTTTTTCTAAAACTATAATTGACATCATACACAAACTTTTTTGTAACTTTTCTGTCATGGATGATTGAAATTCAAATATTTTACTGTCCCAGAAGAAAACAGGTGCAATGTATCTTTTTAACAACACACCTAATGGCATTTACATCAAAACTACCACACTGGATCAGGATTTTATAATACCCAGCCGACCCCTTATGAGAGCCGATCTGCACCGCCCAACCTGCAAAAGTATACATTAATCAACCACCCGAACCCGACCCGCATACAAGCAACTTTTTGGATCACGGCCATGGCCAATCAGCTGACAGCAGGCCAATCAATTGGTGCATCTCTATTTGGTGTTCTTTTTCCTTGTAATTTAGTTCGCTGCTATGCGATCCCATTGCAGCATAAGTAAAGGTTCATGCCATGAGATTGGGATACAAACAGCACTTACTTGTGTGGAATGCTGTAGCACTTCATGAATCTTAATTATATCGCTTCAGCTCTGAGAAACTATTTCCGCACCCCTTTTTGAATGCTACATAAATCATTTAAAACGTGGTCCTCCTAATGTTTAGCTATACAGCATTGTGCTTACAGAACAGTGCTCCCTTTCTCTGTCCGGGTTCCAAATACCAAGCCAGGCTATATGTCATGAGCGCACAGGAGGAAGTGGAGACGCCCGCCGGTCCCCAGGTATCTGAACCGGAACATAAATAGCGAGCCCAGGGTCTGTCTGGAGCAGGGAGTCAAACGTCTCCTCCCGTGGTGAACATCCTCACAACAGTCTCATACCAGTCACCACCATCCCTCACTCAGCACACAGGGCCTGGCCGCTGTTTTACTGCACGTTGCCTCAACCCTCCCCGAGGAGACGGACACGGGACCTTGAGGATCTGGATTCGGTTATAAATCCTCTCTGGCCTCCGGCCTTTCAGATGGTTTTATTTCAGAAGCAAGTCGTAGATTTACACGTTTTCATTTGAGAGATTTCGAAACTACGTGTCTGTTAGCATCCCGATGTCTCAGGTGTCCATCAAACGGTGTGGGCGCTACCCTGACGTCTGCGTCTTGGATTCTCTGTTGGGAAAAAATAAACTCCAGTTTCCATAGGTGCCGCCTTTTTTTCAGTCATACAGTATAGGAGCCATTCCTGCTCATGCCAAACACACAGTTCTTCTCTTTACTTCAAAGACAGTGGAAAAGTGAAACACATCTGTTCCTGTGCATTTAATTCACAACAGCAAATATTGACTCACAGATGTGTAAAACTGACGCAATAGCGCTGCATAAAGGACATTTATTTAGTTGGAAACGTCATGGACTGCTATTTAAACAGTTTGTCATTGCACTTGATGTGGGATAGCTGAGTTATTTGATCCATTTCTGATGCATATGAAATGGCTTTTAAAAGGCGTAGTGTGCAATGCAAGGCAGTAGCAGATCCAGATGTTGGTGCCATAGAGGGTGTAGATGTATAGAGGTAGACTACAATGTAGACTAACACACCGGGCACAATAACAGCAATACCTGTACAGTGTGATGTGACCACTGCATACGTATATTTATATCTTTTTATATATATCCATTCAAACAATTTTTTTGGGAGGGGAGATATAATATTGAAGGCATTTGTATAGTGGAAATAATTTGTTGATTCGTTTGGAATAACAGCTAAACTTACTTTAGACACCTAAAAGAAAGGCTGACCTAAAAATATATATATCAGTTTAAGTGTACGCTATATTTAGAATACATAAGTCCGTTTACTTTGCCATGAGACTAAACGGTCTTTGTTCCCAATGGGGGACTTAGGCCATCATCTATGCTCTCACCAAAGCCAAGAACGTCAGCCTCATACATGTAGGAGGTATTGCAGGACTGTGTTATATTGCACTAGATTATACAGCTGTTGCTTTGCAGCGTGTAAAGCTCTCCATTAAAATGACTTCATATGATACATGTACACTCAACACATTTAATCAAATCGCTCTTTAAATAGAACACGTAGATGATAAAGTTACCAAGTTGTTCATCAATTAGGAGGCTGGTCTTAATCGATTAATCTTTTGATGAGATAATATAATTACATAATCACTGTGTGTCACGTTAGATTTTTTCTCAGGCCATTTGCACATTAGTGATAAATAGGCCAGTGGACTGGCTGCTGGATCATGACCTGGGGCCTCATTACAGAAACTTTTAAAATCTTATTTCAGTTCAGGATGTCAGATTTTATGTATTACAGAATCATGTTTCCTCATTGCATTTAGAAGAAAATTCTATCTTATCCTCAGATAGGGATTGAGCTATTACAGAACCGTCCTGAATTAGTACGTTTCCAAGTTAGGAGTCCAACATTTATTTCTTTGCTAAGGGTAAGACTTGCAGATCTGTCAGCGACCTGTACCATGGATGTCTAAAGGGAAATGGATGAAGCGTTGGAGGCGGCGCCCAGTTCATTCCTATGAAAGCTCAGTGGTGCATGAGGCAAAAAAAAAGTGAAACTTCTGAGTTTAGAATTCAGATGAAAATACCTGGATCTTCCGCAGTATGGGGCCAATGGAGCAATCGCAATAGCATTTCGGTCAGCCCTCGGTCCAGCCTCGTCCTCATTCACATGAATGGACGAAGGAGAATAACTCTGGATATTAGTGCGTTTTTACAACCGGACACTATAATTTCAACAAGGGCTATTCATGAGTTTGTACAAGGAAGCTGATTTACCTAAAAAAAAAAGATGATCCTCTTATTTACAGATGTCTCTTTCCCAATCTAAGTCTATGGGAAAGAGTGTTGGCAGACCTTGAAATTGTAATTCCAACGTTTGGCCTCGATGTCAAATGGCTTTAAAGGCCTCAATTTATATGTTTCCCTCAGCTCCAAACATAGATACAGGCACGGCAGGACAAGTGCTGATTAAAGAATCAAATACACAGTTATACTTAGGAGTTCTTGGGCCCATTTGTGCCCTAAGACTATAATTAGAATGAGCTGATTGGTCTAAAGTCAAAAAATCTGCTACAGACATACTTTGGGCAAGTATCCAATGGTACAACTCTCTTGGATGACATGGAAAATCATACTTAGTCAAAGTTAGGATTTTTGAAAAATTAGGAAAGATATTCCATATGAATTGTTACATGTTCATGCATGTATACAGTATGTTATTCATCTTGTTATGAGTTAATAGATAATACAAACTTGATTGTGCTTTTTCTTAGAATATAATGAAATATATAGAAAAAGCTGTTGTCCAATGTGCACAAAGACTAGATATATAGTATGATAAGAAAAACTCACTTTTCAACCAAAAATGTCTTCAGTTTTGTGCTGAGGCAAGCCCAGACAACTCTTCCACCAAAGGAAATTCAAAAATGTCAGTTGCTGGCACAAATGGGAGGTCTGAGATTTAGGAATTGCCTTTGTAATAGGAAGAAAGAATGTTTCCAATCTTTTCAAACTGAAGTGTAGATAGGACAAGCAGTTGGTATATTTTTCTGTAATGATGCCCCTGATCCAAAAGTTTCTTCCCTAAAAAATGTCACATCGCTGTGTCCTCCACAGCATATGCAGGAGGATAAGCTGAGGAGGAGTTATCTGTTGCAGCGGCTGGGTGGCTCTTACTCCACATAAACAGCTTGCTCTCCAGATAGTGCCGACAGGTGGAGATAGAGGGGAGGGCCGGGTAAGGCCTCACTCCAGGCCGGTGATAATGAAGTTTATCAGTTCTGATGACACATCGCTTTAGGAAAGCACCAGCAAAGCATGTAGGATTTGGCAACTCTTAAACATATGAAACAAATGGCTCAAGTTTTGTTTTTTTATATATACTGTATATATAAAATTGTCTTGTGGTAATCTGTTTGAAGATTAGGAAAGGTTTGTCTCAAACATTATCTGCTAGAAATACACCTGGTTTACACCTGGTTTTGCCATGCTTATTACTGTATTATAAGATACTCCTCTTTGATGTCAATCAAAATGTAATTATTTTAACATATTCAAAACTGGGAAATCATTAGTGCTGACATGGATGCATATCAGAACTCTACAAGTTCCAGTTAAACTAGACACCTCCATTCCACCTCTCAGTTTCTCTGCCTGAGTGATGTCAAATTGGTTTTCACTAAAGCTGCGATGAATAGTCAATTAATTGGCAACTATTTTGATTTGCAGTTCATTGTTAAAGTCATTTTTTAAGCAAAAGCACCAACCATTTGACGGTTCCAGCTTCTCAAATGGGATAATTGGCTGCTTTTCCTCATCTTCCATTATAATAAATAGTTTTATGATTGTTATTTGGAGCCCTACTGTACCTTGTTTCATGTATCAAATTAAGGAGGCGAGCTGTAGGGGTTCATGCACAACGAAGCTCACAGCTTGTTTTGAAAACAGGAAGTCCTGAGATTTCAGAGTTTGTAATACCAACACATTCTCACTCCCAACTCGTCCAAAATACGCTTGGTCATTGGTCCTACTCTTCAAACTATGACGCCATTAAATGCATAGTGTGTTTTCAAAATAAACATCCATATTCACAGGAAACGTACAGTTTCGGCTCGTTACATGCATGTTGTCTTTTCAAAATAAACTTCCATGTTCACAGGAAACGTACAGTTTCGGCTCGTTCCATTCACAGTGTCTTTTCAAATATAGTTTTTAGGTTTACTTACACAACAAAACTACTTGGGTAGGTTTCAGAAAATATTTGATTTGGGTTCAAATAACTACATTTGTTATGTAAAATAACTACGCTTGTATAAGTTACATAACAAAACTACAGTTAAATAGTCTACTGCTGCATTCACATGGATCAGATGGCAGATAGACGTTTACAATTACTGTTGTCGGTATTCTCTGCCAGCCTAAACTTATTTAACATCCTCCTCTTGTCCACTAACATGAAATCCTGTTTGCTGTCTAGAATCGTTCTGATTCCAGGTGAGTCAACATTGTTCCATGCGGGACATGAACAGTGGTCCCCTGGATGAAAGTCCCGTGTTTCTTTAACTTGAGATAGGATTATGTTCGTGTTTTCAACACAACACTATTACAGATCTCTTACTTCTTTTCCATTCACAGTGTCTTTTGTCCTCCACGCTGACTAGATACAACATATCGGTAAATCTAATTTATTAACAGGTTGCAGGGTTCAATTCTCAGCTATGTGGCAGTACGTTTAGTCTTCAGTACGCAGACCAGAGAGAAGAAAACAAGAAATCTCAATTCCCAGCACTCAACCATTTATTGTGAATTTAACACTCCCAAATTTTCTCTAGATTACCAAATATTTCATTTGTTCGTAGGAGGGTATTCCTTTATTTTGAAGTGAAGTACTTCACCCGTCCCCTGCCTCAAAGTTATATAAACGATGCTCAGCCAGTCAGATATTCTTAACAGTGTGTCAGGGTGACAGAGTGGCTGGTCAATCAAACGAGGATGATTGATTTGCCAGGTAGCTGCCTCACACTCTCCGTCCCGGGACTCAGGTGAGTCAGTCGTGAAGTGGCTTTTCAAAGGTGACTGACACGATAAATCAGGCATGATGGCAACAGCTGCCTGAGTGTGAGGCTTAGATTGCCATCTGTTACATCTCCCTGCTTTGGAACAGTTTGATACATATTTAGGATTCCTTTAAACTTTACAAAAAACTAATTCTGGCAGTCATTTAATTTCTGTGTTGATTGCATTTAGTTGAATATATAAACTCCTCTGATCGATCTGGCACATCAAATAATGAGAGTACACTTGCTGGTACACTTGCCCATCCAGCACTGCATATAATACAGTGTAGAATGATAATGGTGGCAGATTTACCACTCAAAACTCACATGATTTGTTAAATAGTGGGTCCCTGATTTCAGACAGGAAGTATACAAAAGCAAGCTCTTATAGATCTTCAATTTTTTTATGGCTGAAATGACAATTGTTACCAACAGATTTGATCAGCTTTAGTTAGGTAAATGCCGTTATCTTTTGAGGTCTGCCCCAAAAACAAGCGGCAACGTACTCAGCCAAGTCGCCAAAATCCTACGTATTCGTCCAAACGCCTAACCCTAATCCTCCAGTAGACAGTGCGTTTTGGGTCTGCCCAAAAGACTAAAACAAAGATTTTTATATACGTGATTTATGTGCACTATTTTCATCTTCATTTTTTCATCTTTTCAGTCTTAACTGCGTTTTTCTGTCATTTACTGTCATGCTAGTTTTTCTCCTCTCGTCTGATCTGTTTTTCACCAAAGGATGGTTGTGTGTAGGTGACATTCAAACACTCGGCAGTCCACTAACTTGTCCCCAAAAAAAACTAAAACAGGTCCAAACACCTAACCCTAAATCCTCCAGTACACAGTGCATGTGTTTAAGTCCTGAATGGGGCTTTTTCTAACATAACCACAAATGAATCCGGTGCATTAATGACACTGCTTTAGCGCTCCTCCTATAGGTAGTAAGCCAATTATACAACACAGTTTAATCTAGTCCTTAAACGTATGCTCTTGTGTCTTTGGATATGGAAAGGCACCATCCTCCAAACTATTTTTATAGAATGCATTGCTGTTGATAGCAATGCATTTCATACAATGCATTTCAGTATATTACCATAACTAGTGGAATAAAAATATATATATTTCACTTCCTGCATCCTTTCAGAAAGGTTTTGCAACATGGGTAGCATGCTGGGAGCGTTCTGACACATTTATAGCTGCGGACTTTTTCTTTCAACACACAGTGCAGCGTGGAAAGTGTGTAGAAAGGCCCAAAGTAATGGTAGGGTCACTGGTATCGATAAAAACCCAGTCAACAGCCCTCAGATCTATCATGGTCCTCTGCTACAGAGCTGTAAAACATTAGTTATTAAACCTATAAGAGTAAGATACACAACTGAGGGAATAACCGGCTGTAATTCTCCATAGCAGAAAACATGTGTTTTCCTTAAACCCCCCCCCCGAGCTGGATCTGGTGTTCCCATCGTGTGTGATCCAGATTCAAGGCTCCAAACAGTCCCCCTCAAGAAAAAAACTGCAATCAAAATGCCTGTCACATTCCCGGGCCCCGGCAGATAGGTTTGTCACGGGATATGCTCTGCACAATCTGGATGGCTCGTGGCTGTCCACGCTGCTGCTCCCCCAAAGAGACGAGGGGAAAAAAAACAGTTCTCCCATCATCATTCCGACAGAATCTCTCTCAGCTCTTCAAACTGAGCTATGATTTACATATGCTGTTGGCTGAAGTGACTGCGTCTGGATTTCCTGTCTGAGTGGACATTTATCTTACTTACATCACATCGCTCACAGTTGTGTCATGTTAAAGCCCCTGTCTCATACGTTATAGAAACAGTGTGTAACATTTAGGCGGATCATTCGGCAGAAATGGAATAGAATGTTGATAAGTACGCTTTCTTCAGTGTATAAGCCCCTGAAAATCGGCATCACTGTGATTCCGTTAGCTTAGAATGAGCCATTCATATCTACATACGGCCGCCATTTTTCTACAGTAGCCCACAGAGGACTGTTTCGTCTTCCCGATCGTGGTCAGAAAACATGTGTCGTTGTTTTGGTCTGCTGGGAACCAGAACAAAACACAGGAAACCTCTGTTGGTCTTGAGGAACTCTTGCAACTTCCACCGTACATTCACTTTGAATCCTCACCGCTAAGCTAGCTCTCTTCTGCTCCGCTGCCAACTCATTTGCTCACGCAAATTAGCCGCCGCTCTCCCTCTCTTGCTTCACCACTCACTTCCCACTACACGCGCACTCTGGCTCCACTAGTAAATGACCTACGCTACTCGAACAATAACTGGCTCTGGAAAGAGCCAGTCACATTTTCGCATTTTAATGTCGACCACAGTAGTAGTTTCAGTTGGTTGCAATCTGCAACCTCACCGCTAGTTGGTGCCAAATCCTACACACTGCAACTTTTAAGGGATTCAGACCACATGGAGAGCATGGATCCACTGCGATGTGCTTACTCGTACGTCATGCCATTGGCAGAAAAAGGGTCCGTCCCATGCAGTAGTATCACCTATTTGCAAGAAATTAGGTTGGAACGTCCGCTTAGTGACCGTCAAGTTTCTGGAGTGTAGTGTTGCCACATTAGCGCTCTAGCTGGTGATTGTTAAGACCTCTTCAGCAACTTTCTTTGTTTTTTTTTAAACTACAAATCTAGTACCATATTGACCTTAACTCCCTCAATGACATGGAACTTTTCCGCTTTAAAATGTCTAGAAACAACTGTTACATATTTTCTCGAATACACGACTACTCCATACAGGAAAATCATGAGTACACATCATTGTATGTACGGTGGGTTAAATATAAGAAGTCTGTAAATGCCATACGTTGTATCTATTGTATGTGGGTTGTTTATCAGAGTTCCTTCATCGCGTGCTTCATCAGCTCAGCTGTGCTTCATCTCAGCGCGCAAAAGAATCTGTCACGGCAAAACCAAAGAGTTAGTCTGATTTCTATATATATACGTATATAGAGACGCTAATTGATTTTTGGCTCAGCTCCATGTCATCAAGACCAACTCATCCCGTCTATAACTCTCCTGTCCCAGCACGGCCCTGCCACCTGGATCTGTGCGCCTCCGATCCAGTTTCTAACTATATAGTGATTCTAATTGTCACATGAAGGTCACCCCTTAAATTCTTGCAAAGGACTATTTTTACATTACAAAAATAAACAGAGGAGTTAAGAGTCAGTAAAGCTGTTTGCAGTTTGTCCTTGGCTCTGCTGCCTGCACTTAAAGCCAAAGCTGCTTTATTTTTTGCCCATATTTGGAATGCGGAGGAGTGATGTAGAGACGCCGTATACGGCTCTGGTAGCGGCAGCGACCTGTCAATCACAGTTACACCCGCCCTAAAGCATACCCTGCTTTATGGTCTACTTGACTCTAAATGGACCATCATTTACTAAATGAACATCATGCTGTATTGAAGAAGACTTGAAACTAGAGATTGAGACCATAAACTCATCTTTACAATGTTTACTGAGGTAATAAATCAAGAGAGAAGTAGGCATTTTCTCATAGACTTCTATACAATCTGAACACTTGCGCATTGACTTCGCTTGGCAGAACCGGAGGTTGCCGCCTGGCTAAAACTAAGTCAAAGACTTGGTGGTCTTACATTTATTAACCCTGTAATAAATACAATATATATATTTATATATATATATATATATATTTTTTTTTTTATGAATATATTATAAATATAATATATAATATGTGTATATCATTCCTAAAAGCTGGCATATAGCTTTATTTTTTGTGTTTTAAGTTGCTCGAAACTTTGTGTACAGACATTTTTTCAGTGAATTGTGAGACAAGAATTGTATAATGAGGAACAATCTGATCTCTTCTCATCTTAGGTTCAGGTAGGGGTTACAGTCAGGTTAGCTTAAGGTCTCAAGGATTTTGGGTCTGACTGATATGATATGGAAAACTTGGCATTTAGTGGAAAACAGCGAGTGATTCATTCCAGGAATAGTCACTACTACAATGAATAAACTTGGCCGAAACACACTGTGGCAGGCCCATCCAAAAACAAACACACCATCAGTTTCTTCCAGATGGTACTGTAATCGTCTCATTATGTGAAATGATTTCAATGCAGCATTTTGTTTTTGCACTTTTAGATCATTCAGCCAGTCCTTCTGCACGCTCAAGCAGTTTCGTTGTTTTCAGCCTAATTGGATCCATGTATCTTCAGATGACTAATGATTTTCAGTTGCAGGATTATATGCTTTTTGGGGTTTAGGATGCTCCACAAAATCATGGGTTTAATAAATCAAATCAATCAAATGGAATTCAAACATCATAGAGAGCTGAAATCCATTCATCCATCCGTTCATCCATTCATCCATCCGTTCAACCAGTCATCCATTCATTCAGCCATTCATCCATCCATTCATCCAGTCATCCATCCATTCATCCAGTCATCTATCCATTCCATCCATTCATCCATCCATCCATCCATCCATCCATCCATCCATTCATCCATCCATCCATTCCGCGGAAAAACAGAAGTGAGATTACAAACTGACACAATGCCAAAGCACCCTAGTTCAGGCTAAACACAATGTCAATAGGTTGATAAAAACAGAAATGTTGAATCTTTATCACCCCCCTCCCCCTCTAAACAAAGAGAGTGAACCACATGACATACTGGCGATTAAGATTGTAGTTTTGGATTTTAAGATAAACATTTACATAATTGCAAATATCGGTTTGATTTAAAAGGGATTCCTGCTTCTGAAACAACACCTGGAAGTTTTAGTTGGTTGTGGTTCTCTTTCAGAGTTGCCACTTCTTATTAACAATATGCTGTTGTCCTTCAGAGGACTCCACATCAGCTGTCGAGGGCTCTACTCTTGATAGATTGACCATAACCGTAGCATAGTATTGAGGTCAAGAGGAAAAAATGAAGTCAGCCAGACTCGGCAGCAGGCACAAATCATCAGGCTCTCTATTAGTGTTGCCGACAGTATTGACTTGACGGAGGCAGGGTGTCAGTAACTCGAAGGCAAACGGACCAAGGGGACACAATCCCAGTTATTTACGATGTCAGTGGAAGCTCCGTCTGATTATCGGCTTGAAGATGGACGACCCTCAGCTCCAATCCCCCGATTTAAATTCTTCAAGTGCCCTAAGTTTTTTTTTTTTTTCTTTTTTCTTATTTGAAGTCTTGGTGTGAAAGCAGTGTTACTTGTGATGGATGGGACGGTTGTGTTATTGCCTTGGGAAGTCAGTACGAACCCCTCGAGCCTCAACGCTACTTGCCACCCGCTATCTCTGGATAACCCCGACTCACTGTATGACCCCAGCTTGTATATATGTGGGCGCCAAACATTTTGCATCTCTTTTGCTCGGTGCACAAGTCAAAAGGTTGTGCCAATGTTGTCATAGCGGCCCAGGTAAAACAAACACTGATCCTGACTTGGATTGATCCCATTTTGTATCATTGTATCAAACTGACTGAGCGGAATCTAAGACACAAAGAACACGTATTTCTTTTATTTCCATTGCCTCTGCCTTTTTTCCTCGGCTCCTCATGGACTATAGCTCAGCCCTGAGTGGGAAATCACAGGTAGGTCTTTTTGTTTTTTTTATTGCTATTGTTATTCCCAGAGTGTCCTTTAAGATGTCAGCATTAAGAGCAACTGGCATAGATATCGTAAATAATGGATGAGGTTGATTCCCATCTCCTGTTATATTTCTTGCATATAACTCAGCTTGATGGCTTTCTTTTTTACATATCTTAAGTGGATCTTCGAAAAGCTCTCGCCACTCGGCGCTTTTGGTTCCCGGCCAGTGACAGGGCCATTTTACTCGCGGGGTTCGTCGGCGGGAGGCGAACCGCCTGCGTAAAGCGTCTGACGATGTAGAGGGGAGTCTATTTTGTGCTACGACCCCGGTCACGTCGGCAGTTGTAAAGTGGAACATCAAGCAGCTAATCATGCAAAAACGGCTTTTTTTTTATTTATATCTTTTTTTGTAGGACTGGCACGAGGCAGAGGCAACAAACACTCGAATCTGCTGTCGAGTACAAAAAAAACACCCTTTGTTTCTTCTTGAGGAGGAGTGGAGCTAATTAGGGGAACAGAAAATAATCAAGGCAGCAAGCCCTCTTGTGATAACATAGTTTTGCGATGGAGATGGAGATGGAGATGGAGATGGAGAGCATTTGGAGCAATTGGAAGTTGAGGCTTAAAAACCGGAGCGCCGCGTTTGGCTGCCAAAGAACTGAAGAGGGAACCAATATGAGCAGCCTGATCTCACAGAAATATGTGAATTGACCATGACCTGTAAACAGTGCATTGTTTGGTGGTGGCACGCAATGCCAATGGAAAGTCAATCAATTATTGTTAATAGTCAAACATAATAGGTTTGAGAGCAAAACTACTGACACTGCAATCATGTTTTTATTGAAAGTCAGATTCATTTGTGATTTAGAACATAATAATCTGAAACAAAAGCTTTTGTTTGCTAATTCATTTTTTGATTGCAGTGTTGATAGCTTTGCTCTCAAACATATCATGTTTGAGAGCAAGACAAACCATACACCAATCTCTTATATTGCATCTTTTAAATGCTCAATTCACCCAAATGTGGTATGTAAGCTTTGGTTTTCTTTGGTCTTTGCAGAAACTGTGTTCACGTTATTCTGAATGATCCAGTCAGAAGTTTTCCTAGGGAGTATTTATTTAGTACAACCTAGTTACAATGGGAACGGTTCACAGCAAGATGGTCTGTGGATTTTCCAAAGGCCTTCTTCTTATTCACCTCCACTATATTGAGGCTGCGGAAATCTCAGGGTGCATCCACACTATCACGTTTTAACAATCTCTGACTCGTTTACTCCCGTTTTCTGTTCTCACACTCGTAGCTGGAGAGCATTTCTACTTTGTTCGTTCATGGTTTCCATGTGAACATTACAATAGTTGTGCAGAACAAAACCAGTATAGATGACAAAAGGAAATATTTGAACTTGCATTTTTTTTGCATTTGCGCCTATTCAGGTCATTGCATTGACTTTATATGTGATTGCGCTGTACAATAGTTGGCGTTGTGTGTAAACACACCTTAATGAAGAGCCCGGTTTGCTGCTTCCAGTCTTTAAGATAACCACATCTCAAGCTTGTTGAGATGTCCGATTGGTAATCCAACTTTGGCAATCCAAGCCGGTTTCCCCAAGCAAGTCTTTCTCATTTCATCTCGTCTTCTTTCTCACCTTCTCTAAAGGTACTAAAGGTAGACACTATTATTTGTTTGAGAATATGAAATTAGGAGTAGAGTCTTGCTAGAATATATGGCCGTTGACCGCTGAAACGTTTCGTCTTTTTACCTGTTGGAAAACATTCAAAATGGGTTAATTTCACCATTGGGACCAAACCTCTCCATAGTGCTGTTGCTCTGACTGGCAGATCTGAGGAGTTGATTTCAAAGAGTCTTGCTTTTTTTTTGCTGCCAGGAGGGTAGCTCTTTCAAACTCTGCTGTCAAGGCCATGTCTGGCCACAGCTTAGATCAAATCCAGACTGCTGCTGCTGCTGCTGCTGCTGGATTCCTACCAGAATGATCCGGCCTGATGCTGGCAGCATTGAGCATAACAAAGTGTGGCAGAGAGAGGATATCCCAGAATATAAAGGAAATGACTCATTAGCTCTCTTCTGGTGTGAATAAGTTCAGAGTTTAGTAGCCAATCCAATGTGTTTGTGAACCGTGTTAGCTAAAGCTAAATCAGATGCAGACCTTATGAACCTTATCAAAAAATGGAGTCAAGTGTGGTTGAGAAATGTTGAACATTGACTTGGATTTTGTGTTTTTGCCAACCTGCCGTCTCATATTTGGAAGGAAACAGTGGCCAACATTTCCCAGGAGGCAGCTGGAGCCGGGCCCAGTGCTCCGCTGTGGACTGGCTGCTGTTGACAGCTGTCTACTGCTGATAGATTGCATGGCATGAAAAGGGGCTGATGTGGTGGTGGGAGGCCGGATGGGCATGCTGGGCAATCGTGGGAGATTAGCATTTCTAGGCAAATAGCAAGACTCGTCGAGAGCAACAGGTAGCTCTGTTGTTTCAGGGAACCTCGCAAAGTGGGAGTGGAGCACACTGTAGCTCTGGCTTTGATCCTGATGAACGCAGAGCGTGAGACAAAGAGGAGCCAGTGTTGTACTGTAAAGGCCTTTCTTTTTTTCTTTTAGTGGAACCACATATTTCAGAGGACGGCCCTGGACTCAGGGTAAGGACAGTGCTTTCAAGCCCACAGTCCATTATGTTCCCATCTG